>NC_135435.1:4800000-5082500 GCF_051991255.1 Vanacampus margaritifer
TCTTAAAACAGCAGCTCACGGCCCCCATCCTCACAGACCTTTAGTCCCTAATCAAGCGTGGGGGGAAGAGCTTTAAAAATTGTCACAGACAAAGGCAGAATTCTCCCCTACTTTCAAAATATGCAGATTTCCTGCTTACCATTCTTTTTCACTCTTTTTTGAGGACAAAGAATTTTGGAGGGAAAAAATTACTTTCCACCCATCTTTTCTTTCTTTCCTACAAAACGCCATTCATATACATCCTATCTTATCTCGCTCATTTTTGGAGACACAAAATACCTGCCTTCCAACAAACTCAGTCCTTCTTTCACTTACTGTAACTTCAGTTTCCTCTCCCTTGTCATAAAGGCATTGAGGAGAAAAAACACAAAAACAAGAAGAAATCAAATCCCCCCTTTAAACTCACAATTCACACATGCTTCACATATTCATAGTTTCAACAAACACTCACACAACACACACTCCTCAACTTAATTCAGTGGCGTCTCAGTTGTTGAACCACAGACGAACACAAACCTCTCCGAAGTGCGCACTCATTTGTAAAATACACCGTTTATTCGTCTAATAATAACTTCACCACGTACTTATAGCTCAAATGTCGACTTATTCGCGCACAATCCATCGCAACGTTACGGCTGCGACACAGACACGTCGCGCACAATTTAAAACAAACAACGAAAAACCGCGTGGCCACAACACACCATGGAGCTTAACAAACAAACAAATGCGTACACTCAACAATTCATTTCTAAGCCAAGAGCTCTCGCTTGGTTCAAATTTTCCCCCCGGGTCATCTTTCACAGTCAACACTTCATCCAATTTATGTTCCAATTTCTTAACAGATGCGGCTGCCCGCAGCTAACTCATCCTTAGCCTTAAAAACAGATTCGCACGGTAGCATCTTACCAAAAACTCATCTCCTGCGCAAAACTTGTACGCTGAGCAGAGCCGCTAGCTTAGCATCAGTTTCCTCATTCTCAAAATCACTTAACACCGCCATCTGCGCACCGTCTAACTTTTCTTCCATTCGAAGAAACTTATAGAAGTGTTTTTCACGGAGGTAATCAGCGTCTGGCGCTGTTTACACAATCAAGTTCCACAAACACACCACATTTTACAACGGTGAGAACCAACCACTATCACAATTCGTGCGCATTCATACATTTAAAAGAGTTTCATACTTACGTTGACGCCGTGGTGGAAATGCGTCCAGCATCATGAACTCACTGTTCGCTTAGCGACCAATTCTGACTCTCGACCGGAAGTCTATGCAAACCTCCTTAGTTACAGTCAATTTTTTCCGTCCATAATATGTAGTAATTAGTCGTTTTTAATATTTATAAAGTCAGTGACGTCTCACTTATTATACTACGATATAACAGATCAAAAGTATTCTCCTTAATCCCCCCAAAAAAATATTTTTCTTTTTTTTTTTTTTCCAGACAAACACAAACAAGACGAAAACGAAACAGATATTAAATACCTTTTGCGCGACTTCAACAAATATATCCAGGATCTTCACGGGCTTACTTCTCACACAGCAGTACTCCTACATTCGCCGTGGAAATTCAATATCATATGCCGTTTTAGACGGCGGAGCGCTCCTTTCAGCTAAACAAAATTATCCAAAAACAAAAATATCGCGATCTCTCGATTTCTTAGCAATAGCATTCATAAATAATAAAAGCTATGCGTCAACCTGTAGCCCGGAAAAAATACTGCTTTAAGACGATCACAAAGCAGTCTCTTGGCTCCTTCGCAGCGAAAAGTTGTTTCCAACTCTACATGTACTTAACAATTGCCTCAGAAATGCAGGGACTTACAATCTCTAAGATTCCTTTAGAACGAGACTGCCGTGTGTTTCCTGTAATTTTTAATAAAACGCCTGCTTCAGCCCGTTTGCAACAATCCGGCTTAATTGTGCACCATCATCGTAACGTTACGTATCTCATCTGCGCATGTGTCTACCAGCTGAACAAATCTATTCAAGAATCTAACGGTTTCTTAACAGCGGCGAGAAGTCCGCTGCGTCTACCTGTGCCTCTTAGTACCAAATTTATAACAGCGGCGTACGTACGCTGTGTCCATTTATACTTTTTAATATCAAATTTATTCAAGAATCTTTCGACTTCTTAGCAGCGGCGCAACCCGCTGCGTCTGCCTGTGTTTCCCTTTCAGCGAGACAACCAACGTAACGACACTTCCGTAAACAATGCTGTCGTCACCACGTACGTGTACAGTTCGAACACCGTAGTAAAATCCGAAATCAGGGACTTCGTGTCCAACACAACGACTTCAAATTTTACTAACACCTTTTCACACAGATCTCATCACAATGTAATTTTTCAAGACGAATACCAGCTGCAGCGACTCGAAACAGACACAATTCCTCAAACGTGGATAAATGTCCACTCACCGTAATTAATTAGGCGCCTGGAATTGCATCCGTCCGTGAACGCCACAGCTCGCAACGTCGCTCGTCGGGGTCACCAAAATGAAGGAATATGTTGATTACTATATTAAGTGTAATCTTTACGTGTTCAAAATCATTGTATCCGAGATCTGATGAAGAAGTTTTCCTGCAAGAATTTATTTAGAGGCCTCTAAAGACACAGTCAGAATATCACATCAGAATGCAACGTGATGATTCCAAGTGTGTGACAATTTACAGAACATCGACACATTTATACAAAAAAGCTAAAAGGTTCCTCCTCCTGGCTCATGATTGAACAAAGGGCAGACATGTCATCTCCTAGATTGAACAAAGGTGTAATGTTGATGGTAAACAGACATCTTTATACAGTTCCCCTTCTTGATTGGGGGAACAGAAGTAATCAAAATCTGACCCCAGACCTTCAGTCCCTAAATGTCAAGAAACTCTGACAACATCATGCACATTGCCCCTCCAACAGCATTTGAGGGTACAAAGATCAAATAAAGTTCACAAAATCACCATCCCACTGTATTCTTTTAAACACTCATGCTTATATCACATTGATATGCCTATAAGTAAATTCAAAAACAGTAAAACATCAAATTGAAAATGTTAAATGACTTCACTCAGCATGAGACTTAGCATTGTATTACTGCTAAGCGGTAGCGTGTGTGTAACTCTTCAAAATAATCACCAATGTCAAAGCCAATACCTCGATAGACTCTCTTTTTCTTGCCCTCAACGGGCATCATGAAGGCAGCATTAGCCACGAACACAAAATTAACCACACTGTTAAAATGTTAGCGGCGGTCCCTAGGTTAACAGCCGGTTAAAGTTAACAGAGTTTTGAACAACAAGATAAGAGTGCCATTAATGTTAACGGTCGGTTAAATCTACGTAACCAGTGGTTAAAGACATAACCGAGTTTTGAACAACCAGGCCCTGGTGTTTAAACTTTACATGAGCAATTCTGTTTTGTTTTGTTTCAATCATTTGATTGTTACTGCTCATGACCTTTCCAAGTCAGTTAATGAGCAACTTTAGCAAACAGCAGTGGCAAGAGGTGTGTCAGTGTGACGTAGCGCTGACGATGAT
The DNA here is from genome assembly GCF_051991255.1 of Vanacampus margaritifer. Classification (NCBI taxonomy): domain Eukaryota; kingdom Metazoa; phylum Chordata; class Actinopteri; order Syngnathiformes; family Syngnathidae; genus Vanacampus; species Vanacampus margaritifer. The sequence goes on from NC_135435.1 coordinate 4,803,530, forward strand.
ACAAAAACTAGAAGAAACACAGTTTTTGCAGTGCTGCGTCCCGAAAACCTGAAGGATCTGCAAACATGTCTGCAGGCCAGTTTCAATCGCGGAGTCAACTCTGGAGACGTACATACCAGAAGCAGAGCTGAAAGAGGTCAAACGCATCTTGTTTGGCAAGGAGACCAAGTGAGTTGAAATAGTTTGCTGCTCTTATTTACTTTTGCAATCTTTTGCCTCTTCTGTTTGTGGTCAGTTACTGATTCGGATGAGTGAAGAGGACTTTGCTTCGTTTGATCATTGTGCCACATGGTGATCTTTACCCTTTTGTGCTAGACTAAACAGCTTGTTTTGCACAAGGCAAACACGAAAGTTCTGCACAGTGTATTTGTATAGTGAAGCTTAGCTGTTAGCACTATTGCTAATCATCCCAGTATACTCTATTTCAGTATTGGCTCAGGTTGTCAGTAAACACTTGTAACTGATGTTGTATTGGCAATCTGATATCATCTGACTTAATAGCAGAGTTGGATAGAGTAGCCAAATTTTTTTACTCGGGTAAGAGTAGAGTTACTTAAAAATAACATTACTCAAGTAAAAGTAATGCCTTGGTCAGACTACAAGAAAATAGCCCGATTTTGGCCCGACTGACGTGTCGCGGACAAACGGGGCATGTCGTGAACGATTTTGAGGTGTCTTGACGTGCGTGACACGTTCAATGATTGGTCGCCTGTTGTCTGGGACTATTCACAACCATCACGACGAAAGTCACAACAATTTTTTGCTCGTCTTGTAGCACAAAAAAAAAACATGACGTTAAACTATTGGAAGAGATGTGATAGACGTGTTTTGAGTCCAGGCCATTAACAAAATCTAGTGTCCCGCTCCGCCCGGACTCGAGCTGTAGCTTGCCGGCAGCTAGCTTCATCGCATAAGCGACCCTCCAGCCGCGTCTCGCTTCTCCTGGCGGTCAAAAGGCGGCTTCCCCGTGTCCCCGCCGCCTATGCAGCCTCATGGGATGAGTTTGACGCCAATAGCAAAAAGCTAATATCGCATTTTGCTCAGGCGCTCTGGACCATTCTTCAGATACAATAAACAAGGAAAGAGGTGTTTTCCTGACAAATGGTACTTTAGACATAGGAGCGTCGTAAAGGTAATGAGTGATTATAGCTACAAATTATTTTTGTTATAAGTGCGCGGGAGCGCTCGTGTGTGGGCAGTGGATGGGGGAAAAAACATTTTTGGGGGGGGCTGGCCAAGTTTTTTTTTTTTTTTTTACACCGTGGCCTCTCAGCATGGTGTTACGTCACTGAACATACTGTACCTACGTCGTCACTGGACATACCTACGTCGTCGTCCTTTTGGTTTTGCAGCATTGATCAATAGCGAGAGGGAGCGAAACGTCAATCGCACACTAACAAGCACGTTCTAGCTCTTTTTTTCCCTTTTTTTATTTATTTAAATGTTTATTTATTTATTTATTTCTCTCCTGGATATATATACTACATGGCCGCTTTAAAAAAACGTACTTGACTGTTCTTTTTTTTCTTTCATAAAAGCTTTACTACTGTTAATGACATGTTTGTTTGTTTTAAGAAAAAAAACACACCTGACGTGGAATTCGAGACGGTCAATTGTATGGAGGTAAATATGGTGCAATGGAGGTAAATATGGTGTAAAACTAACTTGTAAAAAAAGTCTAAATTTGTATCTGTAAAAGTCATGATTTGTACCTGTAAAAAAAATGTGTACCTGTAAAAAAAAAAATTGTATCTGTAATAAAAATTTGTACCTGTAAAAAAAAAAAAATTGTATCTGTTATAAAAATTTGTACCTGTAAAAAAAAATGTGTATGTGTAAAAAAAATGTGTATCTGTAAAAACAAATTTGTACCTGTAAAAGTCATGATTTGTACCTGTACAAAAAAAATTGTACCTGTACTGAAAGTGTAAATTTGTATCTGTAAAAGTTGTGATTTGTCCTTGTAGAAATGACAACTTGTAGTCAAAGAAGGCGCCACTAGATGTCACAAGTGGTTTTTCTGCTGCTTTCCAGTGATGTGAATTTTGCACCAAATGTACGGCGACGTATGGGGCAAATTGATTTGTACTTGTAGAGCGTTGTGATTTGTACTCGTAGAGAAGGGGGCGGGCTCTGGTGCAATGGATGGTTGTTTTGACCAATCAAGTGAGAAGGATTTGAGCGGACTGAAGCGCAAACTCATTGGTTTAGCGTACGACGGTGGCGGGACTCGCGGAAGGATACAAGCAGGACACATCGTTGCCAACCACATACAATTAAGAAGACTACAGTCTCTTTTGGTTTCTGGTATTACAAGGTAAGTATTATGTTACTTCATCATTCTTTCAAATATTGTTGTTTAAACGCTGGTCATCCAACCTGTTTTTATGATTAGCATCACATATTTCGCTTTCTAGCTAGCTGGCATTTGATTTCATGCTAAAGCAGTCTAGTCGTTATCGTCATTTCTGGCGCAACGGACTTAATTGCATCTCATGCTTTGGAATACTGTGGCTATATGACAACAATGAACAACTAAACTACTTCATTATATGCCAAGAATGGTGCAGTGCGCTGCTCCCCTGTGTTGGTTAAAATTGTTATTTCTTGTATTAAGTTAGCTGGCTAACAAACGAATTCATGTCGCTGACATATGCACCATTGACAGGTACTGCAGGGAAGATGCACCGAATCGATGTTATGTATGTACACATTGGACTCCATAGTGTACTTTATCTTGTTTTGCCTTCTAGAAAAATGACCGATCAGAGCAACAGCTCTTCGCTGCAGCAGCAGGTGAGCGGAATATTGCTACTGTCTTGACATTAATGGTTTGGTTATTATTATTATTATTTCTTCCTGTTTGCATAATAATGTAATCAATAATCATGCACATTACACACGACCTATACAAAGTGTCCCAAAGGTCCCTTTACAATTATAACAATTTTTAGATATTTTAAGTACCTTTATTTTTGTGAGTTTTTTTTTTTTAAACTTAATTTAATAGACCTCTATATGGTCATCATCATTTACACCAGGCACATGAAAACGTTACTCGATTTGTTGCCATGTTTGCTGTACGTTTACCATCCATCAACACAGTATCTGAAACAAATAAATTCAATATGAATAAATACTTTATTTAATAAACACTGGTTAAAATAAAACAAATCTGGTTAAGACATCTCAACAACTGCCTTTGTAATATATTGTTTTAAAAATTGTAAACAGATGTTATGGACACCCTGTATTTCTCTCTAGATCCCTCAGCAAGTGTATGAAGCCCTTACTGATGTGCATGGTCTACTCTCTGCCCAAGATGAAATGGAGCTTCATGTAATGGTTCCTGTGGGGAGAACAAAACCTGGTTGTCCAAAAATTTTAATATGTAGGGAATATGTTTCGGAGCTCCTCAGCATAGGTCTATCTGCAACGTACATTGCCAGACTTTTAGGAGTTTCTAGGTGGACGCTGCAGAGAAACATGAACAGCTGGGGTATTTCTGTTAGGGCCTTGTACAGTCAACTGACTAATGATACGATACGATACGATACGATACGATACGATACGATACGATATACTTTTATTTTCCCCGTGGGGAACTTTTTCCTGGACTCCGTCCAGCTGCAGTTTACAGTAAGGAAAAAACAACAGAATAGAAAGAGATAAAATCAAAATTAAATAAAAAGTGCAGCAGTAGTTTACAGTGAGAAAAACAACAGAATAGAGAGAGATAATTAAAATAAATAATACACACACACTCCTATATATATATATTGCACCACTTAGTTAATGGCGGTTATTAAGTAATTTGATGGATGTCGGCAGGAATGAGTTCTTGTAGCGGTTCAGCCTGGTTCTGGGGGCCCTGAATCTCCTGCCGGAAGGCAGTAGCTGGAACTCATGATGCAGAATGTGAGTCGGGTCAGTAACAATTTTCTGTGCCAGTCTGGTGACGGACTGCTCATAAAGCATCTGTAGGGAAGGATGATTCCTGACCCCCATGATCTTCATGGCAGTCCGCACCAGACCGGCAATCTGTGACCTTGACTGCACAGTCATGTTGCCGTACCAGGCCGCAATGCCGTATTTGATGATACTTCCCAATGCAGCCCGGTAGAACAACAGCATGATCCTCTGCTCCACTCCATAGACCCTCAGTCTGCGTAGGAAATAGAGACGCTGTTGGAGTTTGGAGCAGAGACTTCCAACGTGTACCCTCCAGCTGAGTGTGTTGTCAATGTGGACCCCCAGATACCTGTATGAACCCACCTGGCTGATGTGATTGCCTTTAATGACGACTGGCCCGTGGTCACCCACAGTTTTTGGATCAAATATCACCTCCTCTGTCTTCCCCACATTGAGCACAAGATGATTCCGGTCACACCACTGGACAAATTTCTCTATTTCTGAGAAATAGTCCAGTGGGCTACCGCCGGCCTGCAGCAAGCTGACGATAGCTGTGTCATCAGAGAACTTAATGATAAAGTTCTCAGGGTGTGATGTCACACAATCATTTGTGTACAATGTGAAGAGGACCGGGGAGATGACGCAGCCCTGTGGGGCGCCTGTGCTTATCAATCTGGGTTCCGAGAGGGAGCTGTTGACCCTGACTTGCTGTGTGCGCTGTGTCAGGAAGGAGTGATACCACCTCGAGATGTACGGGTTCACATTCATCTCCTTCAGTTTACCCAAAAGCAGGTGCGGCTGCATTGTGTTGAACGCTGAGCTAAAGTCAACGAACAACACACGTGCATAAGCTTTAGGGACGTCCAGATGTTTGCTGACCAGATGTGTGATGCTGTTGATAGCATCGTCAGTGCCGCGACCCCGCTTGTAGGCAAACTGAAGGGAGTCTAAGTGTGCATCCACCTCCCCCCTGAGCCAAGTCACCATCAGCCTCTCAAAACACTTCATAACAATGGAAGTTAGAGCCACAGGCCTGAAGTCATTATTGACCACAGGACATTGTTTTTTAGGAACCGGGGTGATTACTGATTTTTTCCAGAGACTGGGAATGGAGTGTGAGTCCACAGATCTCTGGAAGATGGGCTGACATGCCGCTGTGAGCTCCTCTGCACAGGATTGTAGCAGAAGGGCAGATATCCCATCTGGTCCTGAGGCCTTCTTTGTGCAGACAGACCTAAAAGCAGATTGGACATCATGGGGATGAATGACCAGCCTTGAGTCCTGCTCATTCACTGAAATGGACCTCAGGACCACCCCACATTCAGAGGAGAAGTCCTGGGTTTCGAATCTTAAATAAAAGTCATTCAGCTCCCTTGCCTTCTGGAGGTCATTTAGAGTGCTGAGACCTTTTTGAGCAGGAGTCAAGTTGGTGATCCTCCTCATGGTGTCCCACATTTTCTTAGAGTTGTTAGCAGCAAAGTGTTTTTCTATAGTCTCTTTGTGCTTCCTTTTTGCTTCTTTAAGCTGGTGTCACAAACACACCTCTGCAACCCACATGCTGGGTACAGATTAATGATGGGATTGTTGCGGGCACAGGGGCATCGTGTACAGTGGCAGAGGATTCGTGAATCGATGCATAGGGTTGACACAGCAGGAATTGTGCTGAGAATGTCAGCGTTGAGGTGTGTTGTTCGCAGAACATACTCTGTCCCAGGCCCAAGATCGCTGATGCATATAGACACAAACCACAAACTTATAAGGTTGGTTATGTTTTTCAAATCAAAACATATTACCTGTACATGACTTAACTATGTACAAAAAAGTCATAATACCTAATGTTTTTCTTTATCTCAAATGTCATTGAAGGTACAATATGGTGATATTTGGAGGAATCGATGGTTTCTCAAGGAAGGTATAAATAATTGGATATTCCCTTTAAACGTCTAAACTTTTTGTCATCGAATTGCACTTACAGTAACAAATCAAAACTCCATCATCTGTTACCTGTCACTTTATGCTAACACTTCGCTGGCACTCTTCGTCTGAGAATTAGATTACATGTTTTCTTTTTTGACATTTTATAAAGACTAGTGCCATTACACCAATTGCATTGAGTATTATTGTTGCATTTTAGCTTTTTAAATATAATCCTGTTTTAACTACTACATGACTGTTAGGGGTTATTGAAATTGTATTTGTTAAGAGCTTTGAAATTGACACTTAAAATTGATATTGTTATTGTTAACCCACTTTGATCATTTGAAAATAAAAAGTACAGTTGTTTGAAGTCATAATGGGACAATTATATTCTTCTCACATAGATAATGTATCTTGCTGTTGCAAATAATAACAGAGCCTCCACAACCCTTGCCTTCTTCAATGAAGCTGTTGAGAAGTATGGCTTACCTCAAAGGTTAGTCAGACATCATCACCTAGCCTATCCTACCCTTAATAATGTCAATCTACCTGTTCTAGCCATTGACTTGTTTTAAGGTTTTCGTTTCAGTGAAGTGTAATGCATAATTAATAGGAGTTCTCATTTTTGTTACATTATCTTCTCAAGGGTTCGTGGTGACCATGGGGTGGAAAATGTGGATGTAGCCCAGCTGATGTTCTCCACGAGAGGAGTCGGCAGAAACCGCTTCATTGCAGGGAAAAGTGTGCATAATCAGAGGTACTTTAGAAGACACTTCATTTTTATGGAACTACCACATTTATAACCTTGTAAGTTTACAGGGTGAGTAAAAAAAAAAGAATACGCCAAAATCAATACACAATATTAAAAAATAATAATAATAACAACACAGAAAACTTCCGGTTAGACACATGTTGTAAATACGTTCAAATTATTCTTGTTTTTGAAATGGTTAATGTGGCCACCACCAGCAGCACGGGCAACATCTAGCTTATTTGAAAAAGAGAAAAGAGCTTAACTGAATGAAAACTTCACTTAGCAGTCGATTGCTGTGATTGGCCTGGCAGAACCTCATTGTATGTGATTTTATTTTTTTCTTCTTGTGGTGGTATGTTAAAGACAAAGTTTATGTTCCACCACTTCCATCAAATATCAATTACATGAAAGACCGAGTAACAGTTGCAATCAACATTGGCAACTTACGGTTGTCTTTACTGTCAGTGGTAGACACTAGCCACTTGTAAAACCTAAAAACTTGAAGCTATTTACAACACAAGTCCAAGCTACAGTTTTCCATTGTTTTTTATTTTTGCAATATCGCATGATTTTTAATTTTCATTTGATTTGTAGCTTTAAAGGATATCCCCTTGAGCTGTAACATCTAATTTTCAAAGGTGAAATTCCAACACATACAAATAGTAATAATGTACAAAATAAAGGTAAAGAATTCCGCTGTGTTCTTTTTTTAATCACCCTTACTTTCTCATTAATTGAAATTAATGGAATATTTGTTTCATTTATGAAACTGCATTTATCATTTTAAACTACTTTTTTTGTTGATAATAGAAAAAAAACATTTGCTATTGAAATGCTTAAATTTAAAAGGATTTGGAACAATTCAAACATGCTCTCAAAAATGATTAAATAATTAATTGGATAGCCAATTAGCCAGTTGCTTGTTTTTCCAAATATGATTCACTCTTTTACATGGTTTAAAAGGTTATCTATATGTCTTCTTTAATTAAAAAAAAAGGGGGGGCACAATTACATTGTCTTTACAGAATTGAACGTCTTTGGCGAGATGTCTACACAGCAGTCACTTGCCTCTACTATGCTGTGTTGCACCAAATGGAGGAAGATGATCTCCTGGACCTGTCCAGCAGTGTTCACCTTTTCTGCTGCCATTATGTCTTCATTCCTCGCTTACAAGCCCAGCGTGATGTTTTTAAAGATGGCTGGGACAGTCATCCCATGAGCAGCGAGGGAAATTGTACCCCGAACCAACTGTGGCACATGGGACTGCACTATAATTTACAGGAGTCTAATGATGTTGTAAGTACTTTTAAAAATTTGGTAAGCAAAACTTACTTTAAACAGTAGACAATGATTATTTTTTTCATATCAACTACAGGATTTGAACATCCCTGATAAACTGGGAGAGTAGTGGCCTTGTGTCCAGCGACACCGACTCTTGTGTCTATGTGCCTGAAACTGACTGTCCTTTGACACCTCAAGAACTGGCTGGACTCCATGCTGCTGTGGATCCAGCAGGACCTTCTACATGCGTAGGAGTAGACCATAATTTGGCTGCAGCACATGCACAGTATAAACTATGTGTAGGGTCTAGCCAAGCGCTTCTGGGCTGTTATTAGTTTAAAACTGCCTGCACTAAATGACATTTTATGATTTAGTACTATATTAAGTTTGTATTTTTTTTTTAATTGCTTACACTTTAAGAAAACAACCTGTTAAAAGTGGAGCACATTCATTTACAGTAAATGTATATTTAAAAATAAACTATTCAATCAGCAAGCAGACTCTTTATTGACATAACAATTTGGTTCATTGATTGTGCTGCAAACTTGTCACGGTGTGGTCACAGAGCGGCGTGGTGTCTGTCGGCGTGTGAGGTGGAGGACCCAAAATGCAGGGAGGCAGGAGAACCACGGCAGGAGTGCGAGTTAGACTGACGAACTTTATTGTACCACAAACACTAACCAGGGTACTGGTTAGTATTAAATAAACAAAGAACTGAAAAGATACAAAATCAAAATGAGAGACAGAACTCCGGGGGTGACCGTGACAAGCGGCAATGATCCCACGCCGACTGATCACCACCCGGGAATTAAATACACCCACACTAATTAGGGACTAGTCACACCTGGGGCTAGGCACAAGTGGCTGAGGGCCCGGATTGGTTAACCCGCGGAAGGGCGGGAACCCACTCAGGGCTCTCAACCAAAGCCAGATCTTCCCAGACATGACAAAACTACACTAAAACGTTGATAGTTATTTGAATTGTCTTTTCGTACAAATGGACAATGAACTGTAATAAGAACCTATCTAGCGAAACATCAAAACTACATTATTTAAAGTAATGAAATAACGATTTTGATCTATACCAAACCAAAACCAGTATCAGTTGTGGCTATGCAGTTCTTTAAATGGTCACTGAATTCTGTGTAATGGCTGTAGTGGCCAGGCAACTTTAAGTTTTGGAAGCATGTAGAAGACGTGGGATGTTCCGCTCTCACCACCTCCACTTTCATATCTGGCATGGGTATCTCCCATCCCACCCAGAACTTTAGGAGCCTTTTAAAATTCTCTTGAGACTAAAAAAAAAGAAGAAGAAAAAGTGAAATTAAGTTGTGCATGCTATTAAGTAACAATAATCAATTAGATTACAGTTTTTGTAATTGTTTTTATTTTATTTATGGGTTTTTTTTGGGTGAAAAAAACAGGGGTTCTGCAACATCAGGGAAAAAAAGTGATCCCTGCTAGAGGATGATCATTTAAGAAAATCAAATCACAGATGTTCCTATAAATAACTGATTAAAATTCTGCCTTGTAGCAATATGTGTATGCTTATGCTTAATACTCATAATACAACTTGTGTTCATAAACAAGAAAAAATGGTTAAAACAAACTTTTAATTTTCAACCACATTTGAATATCTGCATTTATGCATTACAAAATGTGTACAAATATCAACATGTAATTTACCTGCCCTCACAAACTGACGCAAGTACCCCGTTATTCTACATCTACAGTCAATGGAGTAACCATCTTCATCCTCCAACCCAGATTCCTCAGGCCATTTGATTAGGTCCAAAACAACCTAGGACAGCAAATGAGACAACCATTATGGCACCATAGTTGGCATTGAACCAATTCATTCTATTTTACAATTTTCTCTCTAATTTATACAAATGGTCAATCCACACATGGGTGTTAATTGTGTGAATGCTGATGTTGTGGTTACAGCTTAACAATGAAATCTGTATCCTGCTGAGGGAAACAACATGTGATTGTTGATTTCTCGTCAGACTTTGTTCAAGGTTGGAATTGTTCACTGAGCTTTTACTATGCATAACTGTGATTTCCTACTGTGTGCCTGTTCATTGAACACACCCTAAGTCCAGTGCAGGAATGATTGCTGCTTTTTCTTCTGCTTCTTCACGAAAAACATTTGCTCTTGTCACAAAACGTTTCTAAAACTGAAAATTGAAAACCACACGTGTTTTTCATGTGCTTATTGAAAACATGCGTAGGCAATGCCAATGCTGTTGCATAGCTTGCGTGGACGTCCAGCGAGCACTACACTTAATAAGCTTAATTAGTGCTTTATGCTTCTCCACGAGCAGTGCACGTCCAGCGAGCGCTTCAGTGCGTGAAGCTATCTTCCTGCGCCCTCTCGCACACACGCTGAAAGAGGCGTGTTGCTTACTTAAGGCGTTTAATACATACCGGTAGATATAAAACAGAGTTGGTGGGCTGTCTCGTATTTATTTTTTTTAAATACCGGTACTAAGAAAAAAATTATACTGAGCTGTTTTTGACACCAAAACATCAAGGTACAGTACTGGCACCAGTATCCCGTGCAACACTATTTTCATTACACTTTTGCGAAATACTTGTATTTAGACATGTCTCAAAAACAATGAGAGCGTAAATTTTTTGGGGCGATATTTGCATTTTTTGAAATTACAGTGTTTCCATTAACAGTTTGCTTTTGCGCAACTTGCATTTTGCGCAAATCTGAGGGTAATGGAAACACACATATACAGAAGGAAACAAAACATTAAAAAACAATACAAGACTCAAGTGTAGAATTGTCTTTTAGGCTTACCTCCGCGTGATCGGCATTGTCACCCATATTTATGGTCCTCCTCCCAAGACCCGCTTCCAAGAGAAAAGTTTCCTCTTTTGGCGTTTTTTCTATGTTTGTTGATAGCAGACAGAACTGAAGTTCTATCAACTTACAGACAGAAACATTAAGAGGATTTGCCAAACTTCTTTTGCGCTTCTGACCTCGAGAAGCAAACACTGGGAAACATCTATGAAGCACAAAAAGTTTTTAATTAGTGAACATTAAATTGTCAAGGATCTAATATCTGTCAGTGACTCAAAGACAAATATATATTCTAAATATATTATATTTAATGCATTTTTTTAATTCAATGGTACAAAGTTGTTGTTTTTTAAAGCTACATACCACATGAGTACTCTCATTCTAAAATCGTAATATCGTTAACCAATGTAATATTGGCTTCCATTTTTCAAAAACAAGCTATCACATTGCAATGGTCACTTACCTCTGCATCTCTTGCTGCACTGTGCCTGGTCTGGCTATGACACTGCTGGTAGGCGTCATAGCTGCTGGTTGAACAGTGCGCTGGGATGTAGGTTGAGCAACAGGTGTAGAACTTGTGTTGCTTCCAAGCTGATGACTTAAGCAGTCAAGCAGCACACGGACTGCTGATTCCACATTTTGTGTATTCTGAAAATATAGAGATATGTGAAGGCTACATACAGCAATTAGAGACAGCTGCAACATGAGATTTTTGAGTGACTAAAAGGATGTGTTGTCACATGTGAAGAACAGCTGAAAAATGAAAAGATACATTAATTAAATAATTGTTTAATGGATCAAATACAAGACATTCCCAAAAAAGAGGGGGAAACAACCAACTACAGCACTACAAACCACACAAAAGGGCTCATCTCGATTGTCTTAATTGAAACATACAACTAGGAGCTCCAAATTGTCCCTCAAATCTTTGGAAGCAACTCAAAAGATGTTCTTATGCAGCCGTTTTAAGGAGGGAGTAAATTGTTTTAAAGACACATCTTGGAACAAGGATGGACCACTGAAAAGATTTCATGGGTCAGCTTAAGTAACGGGTCCGCCGATAGATCCTCTAAGGAAGTCATATAGCTTCTTGATGTTGAGGTTTGAAAACCAGCTGGACTGTAAATAATCCTAAACTAATATTGCATTGTTTATCATATTGGATAGTATATCATATTTCAGATTTAATATACAGTAAATATTTTGTTGCAGTATGTCTGTTTTTTTTGTGAAGTGTTTGATACTAATGACTTAATTATATGGGTGTTAAAAAAAAAAAGATTCAGCAATATATCACGAAATTACAGCGCACAGCACAATTCTTGAATCAATTTGATATGCGGCCGAATCTATTCTTAAACCTCAATTTTTTTAATGGAGATATTCAACCAAACGTCTTACTTTAGGGTTAGGGTTCATACGTTAAACATGGAATAATGTTATATTATATATGGACATTAAGCCTTAATATTTTATTTCAATGCTGTTCAAACATCAAACAGATTTCAACAGATTGTTTGTTAAATACAGTGGCTCACAGTTATGAGCCTGAAGTTTAGTATTAGTAAATAAATAAATGTTCATACTAATCTTACAGTGTACACGTACAAGTTTACGGATGAGTATTTTCTAAATTTGAGTTAAAAACAAACAAACACACGCAATAAACAACTTATAGATTTGTATCAGGATTAATTGGTATTGAATAGAATCGTGACCTATGAATCATGATACGGATCAAATCGCCACGTACTAAGCAATTCACACCCCTACTTAATTACACTGGCTCATGATTACCACATCTAAGAAAGTAATACCACCTACGCCTGAGGTATTTGTCAAATGACACAATCAAGGGATGACGTCTCATTTTCCTGAATTATTTACAAAAGGCCAGGTTTTTTTTTTAAAGGTTGGTTGGGTTATTCGAAATGCTTGTCCTGTTTAGTGTAACAGTAGTAATAGTACGGCATCATAACTGATCAATTAATATTAAAAATGGAAACTCCCATTAGTCCATTAGTTGTTATGTAACTATTGTTTATATATATATATATATATATATATATATATATATGCTATACATATAAACTTGCTACCGGTAACTCCCCTAAATTAAACTACATCAGGCTCACAACTTTGCGTTCAGACTACTGCATAACTATTACTTTGACAAGAACCGCACCAGGCCCATGGTGTGCGTGCTGAATAATGTATGCAAAGCAGACCTGAAAAGAACTCAGACGTTGAGTTAAAGCTACGAGACGCTCAAGGAAGCGCTGGTGAACTATATGTCGACCACCCACTTAAAAAAAAACCCATTAATGTCAAGACAGTAGCGATATTCCGCTCACCTGCTGCTGCAGCGAAGAGCTGTTGCTCTGATCGGTCATTTTTCTAGAAGGCAAAACAAGATAAAGTACACTATGGAGTCAAATGTGTACATACATAACATCGATTCGGTGATTCTTCCCTGCAGTACCTGTCAATGTGTTATACATTATTAACATTTTTAATACTTTATTTCATATATTAACCATTGTTATACATTATTAACATTTTAATTCTTTATATTAACCATGTGGAAATGTTTTATAGATGTGAAGTAGGTAAAATAGTTTTGAACTCAGTATAATTTGACCTTAAGGTGGGACCCATTGTTTGGTCTAGAAGTTCCTTCTCTGTGCGAAAACACATTTCTGTTCGTGAGAGAGAGCGCACACTCATATAACTATGTTACATTAGGAGCTGTTGAGTTCAACTTGTTTGTGAGATTTTGTTATGGGAGAAAGTACTGAGAAGTGCCTTGAAAGTATATTTTGACTAGAGATGAATACAGCTGTATCTGTGTGCTGAGAACTCTGTTTTTCAACCTGTATTTTTCCATTATATAACACATTAACTTATTCATGAGGGGCGGTGTTGGAGACACTGTTCTTGCGATTTGATTGTAATAAAGTGTGGGCTCTTCGAAAGAGGAGTAGCATTATTGATCTGAAACTGTTGGAGTTTGATTCAATGATGTAACGGAGATCTCCGGAATAAATCATCCTGCGCAGGAACTCTGTTCATTTCTTATCCCATAATTTGATTTATTGGACACGCAAAAGTATGGATTTTTAATATACCTTCTTCAGATGGTGACAACCTGACGACAAAGACGTTTGACGGTTGTGGCGTTCGCGGACGGTTTGAATTCCTGGCGCCATATTAACTGAGGTAAGTGGAGTAATTATCCACGTTTAAGGAATTCTTTCTGTTTGGGACCGCTCCGGCCGCCATACGTTTTGTAAATAACTAAATCGAAGGTGGGATTTGTGTGAACAGAGGTATAAGTTTAAATTGTTTGGTTGTATGGAGTCCATGATTGTGGATTTTCCTACGGTATTTGAAAAATACACATGTGGTGACGAGCAATATTTATGAAGATGCTGTCACGTTGAATTGAGTGCAACTGCATGGGGAAGTCAGCTTAAAAAGCATTTTGTTTTTATAAGCGTTGGATATTTGGATAATTGGTTTGAAATCCATATATATGTGTTGAAGTTGTTTGGATAAGTGGTTTGAAGTCCACATATATGTGTTGAAGTTGAGAGGAAGTCAGCTTAAAAAGCATTTTTGTTTTTATAAGCGTTAGATATTTGGATAATTGGTTTGGAGTCCATATATATGTATTGAAGTTGAGGGGAAGTCAGCTTGAAAAGCATTTTTGTCTTTACAAGAAAAGCATTTTGTTTTTACAAGCGATAGATTCTTGGGTAATTAGAAATGATCCTTGAATAAAATAAAGTCAGCGGATAGACGCAGCAGAGAGTACGGCTGCTGTTATGTAATCGTGACAAGATGTTTGCTCAACTTATGGAAGTCAGATTGACATAAAACGGACTTAATATGCCGCTTTAAGATCAATCGCTAGGTCTTTTGAATAATTGGTTATTGATATTGTTAGACAAGATATATTTGCTCAACTTATGGAAGTCAGACCGACATAAGAATATTTGGAACGCCTTAAGATCGGTCGATAGGTCTTGGAATATTCGGTTATTAAAATTCTTAGACAATACTGTTCAGCTGTGACAAGAACAGTTATCCGGATTTTATGATGCAGCCATCATCACAAAACATCCTGCCAATACCTGATGGAGAGGGGAGGTTCCTGGCGCCACCTGTTGCCACAATGACTGTGCCATCATATACAAATGTGATAAAAGAAAAACTGCTCCACTGCCCAATGCACACAATGCTCCGCACGAACTGTCCTATGAAAAACTGCTCCATATGCTCTGCACAAGCGTCCTTAAAGCATTCCTGCGTCCAGAACTGTCCACTACGATGGTGACTCAACCCCACAAACAATGCTTTCCTTGAATTTGTGATACCAGACCATATGATGTGATACTGACTGTTTACACTGCACTCTATTTTTGACAGATATAAGGTGATAACATTTACAGTAAAACATTTCGTAAATATAATGAACTGATTGACAACACTATATACACACAGATTTATTACATTTTAAAAACGTTTGATGTCTATTTTGATTTGATCTGATTTGTTTATCTCTGTCTATTTTAAAACAGTCAGCTTTTTGGACAAACATCAACAAGGGGGACTAGCAAGCTTAATGATAACATTAAAACTAAGGGCAACTTTATGTATTAATAATAATTGATGAATTGGCTGAAAACTGAGATTCTTTGTAAAATTCATTGGCATAAGCTACAATATTTTTATAGTACAAAAGATAATACAGGTAAATTTCGTCTGGTTTCAGAAATTGAAACAGCTAATATGAATACAGATAAGATACAATTTATTTCAATCTTAATTATTATATTTTACTTTTTTAAGTTTGGTCTTCTAGTGTTTTCCCGAATTCTCTTTTGAAATTTAAATAGTTGCTTGGGACACATTGTCGAATTTGCTGGTTAAATGTAAAATTTTCCCCTCTTTCTAAACAAAAAGCAAGCAAAATTTATTTACTGCAAAACTTTATATATTAGTCTGAAAAATTCTCTAAAGCGATCTTTTTCAGATGGGGGAATTATTGGTTGGTCTTGGTATATCGTCGCGAAGGACACAAACAGTCCATGTTAAATAAATACATTTAAAATTAAAAGTTAGTCTTAATGCGATAATTATAGATAGTCTGTGAGAATGAATTTTACAGGAGGACAATTGGGGATTTCCTTGACCATGGAGAAGGAGTAAGTTTTGGCAGAGACGGCGAAATTAAGGTGAATATGTTCCATTTCTATTTCTATTTTTCCCCTGGGGCCCTGGGGTTAGATGTTATTTTTTTATTTTATTTGTTGACGAAAGTTGCATTTATTTAATGGCCGGAAGCACATCCATGCTATATCTATAACAATAAATATTATAATAAAACATTCCAATAATTATTACATTCTGTAAACAAAATTGGCCTCGTCAGATTTGAACTGGCTAAAGATTTTTATTTTTTGCATTTAAGAATGTGCTCAGGTCATTAAAGTCAGCCAAAGGCTGGATCCTAATTGAATGTCACAACAAACAGAATTTTTTCCCACAGGAGAGGCCTACAGAACTTTACTAACATTTACTAACTCCTAACTATATAACACTACCAAAATGCTCTTTCAAAAAGAAGGGATGTGAATAAATGTTTATTAGTGACTAAATGAAAATATTTTGCACCCAGATGAGGTGATGAAAAGGTCAATCTAGTCCAGTCCACGCGGCACCTGGTTCCACATCTTGCCTATTAGACCAGCCGGAGGTCCGCCTTCTACTCAACCCCCACCTTCAGGAGCCAGCCACCACCGGGAATCAACAGAGAGACCAGCCAGCTGCTCCAGTGACCAGACGTGCCAGCCGAGAGGCCATTCAACTGCTTCCAGTTTCCACCAGATGAGCTGAGGATTACCCAATGGAGATAGGAGGAATGTGTCCCTTTTCCGGGGCGTTCCACAAAGAATGAGTCACAACTTGGGAAGATAAATCCCGGTGATCAATCTTGCATCTCTGGCAGTTGGAGAGAGGCTGAAAGACCCTCTTCACAAAAAAAAAAAAGGCTCTGTTCGACCTGCTAGAGGGGCCTGCTGAATGCTGCTCATGATACCTGAATGCACCATTTACACAAGAAAATAAAGAAAGTGACAACTGTTTAAAAAATAAAAAAATATATATATAAAAAATAAAAACCTGCACAGACCATTCAACAAAGACCTTCATCACGAGATGGCTGCTTCGAAGAGACAATGCGTCTTCAATTGCGTCTGCACCATGACACTCTTTCTTATACTGACTGTTATGCCAATTTTGTGTTTTTGGGATCCCCTATCCACAACTGTGAATGTAACCACAAGAATTCGTGTTAAGCGAGACATTAACTTTCCACACATTCCCTGGGTCATATCCAAAACGTATAATGACTCAGTTACTGTGACAGTTGCCCCAAACACGAACACTTCTGTCAAAATTCCCATTACATCATTGAAGGAATATGGGTGAAATATTGGTGGTATTTGACAGGGAATGTTGCGCAACTAGATTGGGGCACTTTTATAACCACCCAGAGTGGACAATATAGGCCACCGGGAAAGAGCAAGGAGGCTGTCTTCTTTTCTAAAAGGATAACACTGCGTAAAATGGGAGGTCAACTTGAATTGACCTTTTCCATTCCCGACGGGAATATACGACCGGCTAATGTAACTCTATATAACACCTCCTGTTTTGGATTACTGTTATGGGCGTGGTCCTGTGGAGCTGACCCACGTTTTCCCATTCTAATCTGTGTAAATAAGACTATGAGTAAGATAGACCAACCAAAAATGACTAAATACTCGAGGAGAATGGGGTAAAAGCTGCAAGTGTACCGATTGATGGTGTAATTGAATGGTTTCGTGTTACAACAGGAGTGTCCAAAGGCAGCAACAACTGGCTACTGCTGGCGAACGAGGCAGGACACGCCTCTGGTAAGGATTGTGTGGTATGTGTGGGACCACGACCTTTATTGCGAGTAATCCCGGCTAAAATCGAGAAACAATGTATAATGGAAATTATGAATAAAACTGTCCCAAATACCAAATGCTCTCAATGGGACAAGGTGTTTCCACTCGTGAATTGGCAGACAACCAAACCAATATTTTCAAATGAAATTGCAGATGGTAATTTTTCATGTATTAAAATGACAGGTACCGGAGAACAATTGGGAGAACTAAATCACATTTCACACTGCACTACAATAATAAATGTGGGTCAAAAGTTCAAGCCTCAATCAAGAGCTGACATTTGGTGGTGGTGTGGAAATAATCAAATATTTGACAAGTTGACTTGGAATGTGAAAGGATATTGCGCTCTCATTTCCCTCCTTCTGCCAGTACAACTTTTCCCCACCTCGGTTGATAACCTTTTACAAATGATTGACACTTGGGAACCACAAACTTCACCTCCTTTTCAGAGAATCAAACGATCTTCTTGGCAACAGCAAAATGTCCCCACCTACATTAATGCAATTGGAGTACCAAGAGGTGTGCCAAATGAGTACAAATTGACTAATCAAATAACTTCGGGATTTGAATCCCTAATTTGTTGGTGGTGCACCATTAACAAAAACGTAGACAGAATTAATTATGTGCATTACAATGTACAAAGACTAAGAAATTGGACTCAATCTGGTTTCGAGGCTGTACATGGCCAATTGGCTGCCACATCTTTGATGGCTTTTCAAAACCGAATTGCACTAGATATGTTATTGGCAGAAAAGGGAGGAGTTTGCTCAATGTTTGCAGATCAATGTTGTACCTTCATTCCTAATAATACTGCACCGGATGGAAGTTTAACTATTGCAATTGAAGGACTCCGGACACTCAATAGAAAGATGAATGAACACTCTGGTATAGATACTTCAATATGGGATAATTGGATGACTGTATTTGGCCGCTACAAAACCTTAATTTCCACAATTTTGATATCTGTTGCTGTATTTATGGCTCTGTTAACAATATGCGGATGTTGTTGTATACCCTGTATACGTTCACTTTGCATTATTTCGGCCGCGATTGAAAAACAGGACGTACGAAATAAGTCTTCTTATATGATAATGGAGTCTGTTGCTTCCTCAGTCCTGCCTACTGCAACATCCGATGCAGATCCTGCTGGAATCTTTGTGTAAAAATGTTTAAATGTTTAGTTATTGGGCTTTGTTTAAGAAAGCCCAAAGGGCGGACTGTTATACATTATTAACATTTTTAATACTTTATTTCATATATTAACCATTGTTATACATTATTAACATTTTAATTCTTTATATTAACCATGTGGAAATGTTTTATAGATGTGAAGTAGGTAAAGTAGTTTTGAACTCAGTATAATTTGACCTTAAGGTGGGACCCATTGTTTGGTCTAGAAGTTCCTTCTCTGTGCGAAAACACATTTCTGTTCGTGAGAGAGAGCACACTCATATAACTATGTTACATTAGGAGCTGTTGAGTTCAACTTGTTAATGAGATTTTGTTATGGGAGAAAGTACTGAGAAGTGCCTTGAAAGTATATTTTGACTAGAGACAAATACAGCTGTATCTGTGTGCTGAGAACTCTGTTTTTCAACCTGTATTTTTCCATTATATAACACATTTACTTATTCATGATGGGCGGTGTTGGAGACACTGTTCTTGCGATTTGATTGTAATAAAGTGTGGGCTCTTCGAAAGAGGAGTAGCATTATTGATCTGAAACTGTTGGAGTTTGATTCAATGATGTAACGGAGATCTCCGGAATAAATCATCCTGCGCAGGAACTCTGTTCATTTCTTATCCCATAATTTGATTTATTGGACACGCAAAAGTATGGATTTTTAATATACCTTCTTCAAATGGCGCATTTGTCAGCGACATGAATTCGTTTGTTAGCCAGCTAACTTAATACAAGAAATAACAATTTTAACCAACACAGGGGAGCAGCGCACTTCACCATTCTTGGCATATAATAAAGTAGTTTAGTTGTTCATTGTTGTCATATAGCCACAGTATTCCAAAGCATGAGATGCAATTAAGTCCGTTGCGCCAGAAATGACGATAACGACTAGACTGCTTTAGCATGAAATCAAATGCCAGCTAGCTAGAAAGCGAAATATGTGATGCTAATCATAAAAACAGGTTGGATGACCAGCGTTTAAACAACAATATTTGAAAGAATGATGAAGTAACATAATACTTACCTTGTAATATCAGAAACCAATAGAGACTAGTGATGTGTCGGTTGCGAACGAACCGGCTCTGAGAGCAGGATCTTTGACGTGAACGACGGACCCGGCTCCTGACTACTGGGAGCCGGCTCCTGACTACTGGGAGCCGGCTCCTGACTGTCACTACTGGGAGATGCTTTTTTTTTCCTCGCTCTTTTTTTTTCTCTCTAACGCCGCATTTGATTGGTGAGCATGTGTGTGTGTGTGTGTGTGTGTGTGTGTGTGCGTGTGTGTGTGTGTGTGTGTGTGTGTGTGACGCCTCGGTGTCTGCGCTCAGCGCTGAGCAGCAGGAGGGGGAAGGGGTTGATTGGTGAGTGTGTGTGTGTGTGTGTCTGTGTTTGTGTGTGTGTGTGTGTGTGTGTGTGTGTGTGTGTGTGTGTGTGTGTGTGTGTGTGTGTGTGTGTGTGACGTCTCTGTGTCTTCTGCGCTCAGCGCTAAGCAGCGGAGGGGGGGAGGCTCACACGACAGCACGCTGCAAGCAGTCACTCACACACTCGAACGCGCACGGGAGGGAGACGAGAGAGGAGGAGAGCGCTACGGAAAGGTAACTGTTTTTTTAACAGTTCAAAAATGAGTGACAAGAGAAAACGCAGCAATATATGGACACATTTCAATATAACAACTGACAAAACTAAGGCAGAGTGTAAAGTCTGCAAGACTAAAATTTCTTATCGTTGAGGCTCTACAACAAACAATTTACACCGGCGATTGCATGTGATTTCCAACCATTTTCAGTTGTGGAGGACAAAGGATTTAGAAGGTTTATTCATTCACTCAATCCAATGTATGCACTTCCAAGTAGGAAAACACTCTCCCAAAAAATCATCCCAGGCCTGTATGACAGAGAACATGCTTCACTCCAAGAGAGGGTTAAAAAAGCCACAGCAGTTTGTCTAACAACGGACAGCTGGACTTCCAGAACCACCACATCCTACTTGTCAGTTACATGTCACTTTGTTGAAAGTTTCAAAATGGTGTCCTGTCTTCTGGATTGTTTTGAGTTCAGTGAAAGACACACTTTTGACAACTTGGCTGAGGAGCTGCTCAAAGTGGCAAAAGACTGAGTGTGGCGTGGACAACAAAGTGGTTTGCTGTGTTAGTGACAATGCAGCTAACATAACCAAAGCAATTAAAACCCTTAAATGGACCCACCACCCATGTCTTGCACACACAATCAACCTGATTGTAAGAGATGCTCTGAAGGTGATGAAGCCTGCTGTGGACAAAGTGAGGGCCATAGTGAAGTTTTTCCACAGGAGCACAACAGGCACACACAAGCTCAAATCTACCCAACAACAGATGGGCATGCCTGAGCTGAAGCTCAAACAAAACTGTGTCACAAGGTGCAACTCCACCTTTTATATGATAAAACGGATTCTGGAGTCCAATGATGCAGTCATCTCTATCCTTGCTGTTATGAATGCATCAGTTGATCCTCTGAGCCGAGAGGAATGGGAGGTACTGCAGGAGGCATGCACTGTTCTGAAGCCATTTGAGCAGGTCACTGGAGATCAGTGCAGACAGGTATAGTGTACAAATATTATTACATTATTATTATTGTTGTTGTTTTTATTTTTAGCTGTTGTTGCATTATTGGTATAAAACGCGGATTAGACATTACCAGAAGTAATAATATATGCTAAATAAAATAAAGCATCATTTTAACACTTATTGTTTACTCTTTTTCAGCTATGTTACAGCCTCCAAAGTGTGAATCATGTGCAGAGGTCTGCAGAGAGTGACAGCTGAACATCAGACCAGAGTAACCACAAGGAAAGTGACAGAGTTAGTGGCTGCTCTCTGTGCATCCATGGACAGTAAGTTCCACCGAATTGAATACAACACTGTTCTCTCAGAATCCACCATTCTTGAGCCCAGATTCAAGAACCTGGCCTTTAACGACAACAGAGCGGTTGATGAAGCTCTTCAGAGAGTAACTGCAGCCGCAGCAAGATCCAGCCAGCCAGCTTCTCTGCCAGAGGGTCAAGAGGGAGAAGGGGCAGAGCATGAACAAGAGGAGCCACAAGCATCTGCTGTTTGGAGGTTATTTGAAGAACGGGCAAGTGGAGACACTACAAGAAGGAATCCTTCAGCTGATTCAATTCTGGAAGTGAGATCCTACCTTGAGGAGCCCCTTCTCCAGAGAAGTGCAGACCCACTGAGCTGGAGGGAGACCAAGTCTTCCATTTACCCACGAATTGCACATGTCATGGCACGGAGACTGTGCATCGTTGCCACTTCAGTCCCATCTGAAAGAATCTTCTCAAAAGCAGGACAGATATTAACAGAGAGAAGAAATAGGATCAGCCCCTCAAGAGGCACTTGGCATTTCTGAATGTAAATCTGGACTGAAGAACACTGTTTTCTGGATGCAGATTTTTTATTTTATTTTTATTTTACATATTTTAATTTATATTTTGCTCTGCGATTCTGTTTGTCTGTTGTTTCACTTGAAAATTGTTATTGTTAAACCTTATTTAAGTTCATTTGTAAATAGTTAAATGTTTGTTTTGCACTTTCTATTTGAGTTTATAAATAAAAGTGCATTTTATACAACAAACATTTGTACACATTAGTAATTCATATTGCGCATAGTTTTAAATTGTTTATTTATTTATTTAAGCGACAAAAAATCTAAAGAGCCATTTGGGAGCCGAAAGAGCCGGCTCTTTTTAGTGAGCTGAACCAAAAGAGCCGGTTCCCTGAAAAGAGGAATTCCCATCACTAAAAGAGACTGTAGTCTTCTTAATTGTATGTGGTTGGCGACGATGTGTCCTGCTTGTATCCTTCCGCGAGTCCCGCCACCGTCGTTCGCTAAACCAATGAGTTTGCGCTTCAGTCCGCTCAAATCCTTCTCACTTGATTGGTCAAAACAACCATCCATTGCACCAGAGCCCGCCCCCTTCTCTACGAGTACAAATCACGGCGCTCTACAAGTACAAATCAATTTGCCCCATACGTCGCGGTACATTTGATGCAAAACTCACGTCCCTGGAAAGCAGCAGAAAAACCACTTGTGACACCTAGTGGCGACTTCTTTGACTACAAGTTGTCATTTCTACAAGTACAAATCACAACTTTTACAGATACAAATTTACACTTTCAGTACAGGTACAAATTTTTTTTTGTACAGGTACAAATCATGACTTTTACAGGTACAAATTTGTTTTTACAGATACACATTTTTTTTACACATACCCCAAAAATTTTTACAGGTACAAATTTTTATTACAGATACAACATTTTTTTTTTACAGGTACACATTTTTTTTACAGGTACAAATCACAACTTTTACAGATACAAATTTAGACTTTTTTGCACCATATTTACCTCCATAACTGCCGTGTTACAAATGCACTTTAAACTACTAAAATAAACAAGCTTTCGATGCGGGTAGGGTATACACGACATTATGTGTGTTTGTTTTGTAATAATGAATAAAACAGAAGAAAGTCAGTACATTTTCATAAGGGATTTTTATTGTGAAGTGTGAATTTTATTGTGTGCATGTAATTGTTTAATGAGAAGTGGAGCAGTTCTGAGGAAAAAATATATGTTTTAAACTCTCTTTACATATTTTATTAAATTTTTTAGGTTGTGGCAGTATTAAGGAGCGTATACGACTGACTGGAAACACGGCTTTATTCATTGACTGCCAACAACAGAATGGCGAATGTTGCGCCAACAAACATTCATATAAAACACCCCCCCTGCTGTATGCCTACTGGGTGAGAGGCATGGTCCTAAAGTCCACCACACAGCCCCCCCCATCCCCCCCCGAACACCCAGAAGACCACTCAAAAGGAAAAAGGGGGCTTCACCAGCCTGCCACATAGACTACGCAGCCCATCTCCCGGTGGAGCAGGTGAAATCTGTTGAGCAGGGGGGGCAGGCGAAAAAGGAGCACGAGAACACTCAACATCATCGTGCGGAAACGAGGCTGGGCGCTTCGGAGGACGACCACGGCGAGGGACCCGAGCTGGCAACGGCACATCGCCTACAACCAAATGAGCTGGTTTGAGCCTATAGAACGAAACAGACTCCCTACGCCCACCCATATCAAGCACAAAATATTTAACCCCATGCTCAAGCACCCGAAACGGCCCGTCATACGGTGGCATGAGGGGCGACCGGTGGGCATCGTAGCGCACAAAAACAAAACAGGCAGACATAAGTGTCGACGGTACAAAAACCTTAGGAACACAGTGGTGAACCGGTGCAGGAGTCAGGGGCCATCGCCCAACCCGGGCAGGGAAAGGAATCTGTCTGCTCTCTCCGAGCCCGACAAACTGAACCTCCTGAGCAGAAGTTGTTTGAGCGCGGCGTATTTCCCGCTCTGTGGAGGTGCGCGCAATAGCTGCATATCACGACGTGTAGTCAGTTGGTCGAGGGCCGCCACGACCATGTAATACCTTGGCTCATCAGCGGTGATTCCTCGTAAGTGGAAAAGCGCTTCAACATGCTGAAACCACGAGGCCGGGTCGCTCTGCCAGAATTCCGGCAGCCTCGCGGTAGCGGCGACGGCTGCAAGTTGCGGGAGTTGGGGCGACATGGCCGAGGAGGACACCTCTTCATCCGCTGTTCGAAACATTTTCAACGTCAGGGTCACCAATGTGGCAGTAGTAAGGAGCGTATACGACTGACTGGAAACACGTCTTTATTCATCGACTGCCAACAACAGAATGGCGAATATTGCGCCAACAAACATTCATATAAAACACACCCCCTGCTGTATGCCTACTGGGTGAGAGGCATGGTCCTTAAGTCCACCACAAGGTTACAATACAACTGCAACTTTTGAATGATTTATTTATTTATTTATTAAAGTTACAAACCTGCAACTACTGCAGGTGTTTCACAACCATTATTAAGCCATCCATTTTTCATGGGAAAAATCTCATGTGCAAACCACCCAACAAAAATGTCACAAAACATATGAAGACTGAAAGAATGATGATCGTCTCAATTTACATGCAAATTTACTTAGTCAGTGTGAAATCTGGCCCTTGGTTGAACACGAAGCTGTTCACAATACTTATTCATTTAGGGTGGATAGTACATTCTGCCATCAAATGGATGAGCATTTAATTGTTCTGCCTTACACTATTTGTCACTGAAATAGATAGATGAACAAAGATATATGTGAAATTATGCTTGAATGAATGAATAATGAATTATGAACAATGCTTGCTCCACTATTCATAAGAGTAGTAACAGAAATAAAAACTAATGGTTACATACGCCCACACAGGAATACAGCAGCAATTAAACTTTTATTAAAGCCAGAAAAAGACCCCACCCTTCCATCAAGTTACCGTCCTATTTCACTAATTAACACTGAATTAACACTAAAATTATCACTAAGGCTTTCGCATCTAGACTAGAAACAGTAATCTCGGCAATCATTCATAGCGACCAAACAGGCTTTATTAAAGGTCGTCACTCTACTAATAATATTAGGAGGCTCTTTAACCTTATTAGCATGATAAAAAGGCAGTTATTATATCATAGATGCAGAAAAAGCTTTCGACAAAGTTAACTGGTCCTTCCTCTTTGATGTTTTAAATAAATTTGGCTTTGGGAAGTCATTTGTTCACTGGGTGTCAGTATTATATGATTCTCCTAAAGCTACAGTTACTACCAATGGGATTATAACTCAGAGTTTTACTCTACAGAGAGGCACAAGACAGGGATGCCCACTGTCCCCTTTATTATTTGCGATATTTATTGAGCCACTTGCATTAGCTATACGCCAGGAAAGAAGGATTCAAGGAATTCACTCTGGGGTAACAGAACACAAAATTCATCTATATGCCGATGATATTTTACTTTATTTAGAAAAGCCTGCTATTTCGTTAGGGGAAGTACTTAACTTAATAACTAAATTCTCACATTTATCAGATTATTCTATTAACTGGACAAAATCAACACTACTACCTATTACAGAAAATTCATGGAACCCTGCAAGCCAGGACCCACACTACTCATTTCCTATAGGTAATTTAAAATACTTAGGCCTAAAAATCTCACCTAAATTAAATGATTTAATTAATTGAAACTTTACTCCACTGGATAGCATTTATAGTCGCTTGGAGCGCTGGAATAATCTTCCTATTTCTCTAATAGGATGAATAGCCACCATTAAAATAAAAGTTTTACCCAAAATAAAAAATTTTTCCTCAATGATTCCATTTAAACCTACGGCTAACTGGTTTCAGTTGTTGGACTCGGCCGTTACAAAATTTTACTGTAATAAAAAAAAAAGCAAAGTCTATCTACTCTTCAGAAAAGTAAATCCTAAGGAGGTCTAGAGGCACCAAATTTGATGCACTACTATATAGCTAACCAGCTACAATATATCATTCTATGGGCACTAGATACTAACTGTTGGCTGGAACTAGAACAGAAGGATTGTAATAACCTCAGACTTTTAGATTTACTCTTTATTACAACATCGATTAAGCAACACAATTGTTTTAAAAACCCAATGAATTCCGCCACCCTGACTGCCTGGTGGAAGACACTAGAAATTACAAAAGCCCAAGAGGAGCCCTACGGGCTTTCTCCCCTATGACATAACCCCGACTTTCAACTTAACAACCAATCGTTTTATTTAGGTGTGTGGGAGCAGAAAGGAATTACACCTCTCCTCCATCTTTTCTCAGATAATATGTTTATATCATATACATCCTTGCTCCTGAAGGAATTACCATTAATTGTAATCGTTTGCGTGTTCAAATAATTGCAAGATGAGATTCTGGTGGAGAGGGTCCTTGCAAGGTTAGTTTATTACAGAGATCTCTGGTCACACAGTTAGACATCACCCAAGCAGTGTCATCCAATGTGTGTGTCTTCTTTTGCCCACACAGCCTCTTTATTCAAAACATGAGGAAACGCCTCTGTCATCCCGTGACGCACAGAATGAGTTTGCATTTTCCCAGTAAACTAGATCGTCCTTGAACTTTTGACAACCGGATTTCTAATGAACAGCAACTAGACTTCTTAGATAAACATAGAAACATTGTAACTTTCTCATTTCTGGGAAAACAGTACAAAAGATAGCAAGAATGTCAAAAGCATTACTCACACAGGTTATATCAGGTCAACATAATTACACCTTCATCAACACATCTATAATGAAATGTAAAACAGGTAAAAAGTAAAATAAACCAATGAAAATGTTTAATGTCTATTTTAGCAGGGATTACTCGCAATAAAGGTCGTGGTCCTCCACATACCACACAATCTTTGCCAGAGGCACGCGCTGCTTCGTTACTGCTGTTACTGCTGTCGGACACTCCTGTCGTAACACGAAACCACTCTCTTACACCATCAGTCGGTACACTTACAGCCTCTACTCCGGTCTCCATCGTGTATTTAGTCATTTTTGGTTGTTCTAACTTACTCATTGTCTTATTTACACAAACTAAAATAGGAAAATAGTTCCAGAGGACCATGCCCATAACAATAACCCAAACCAAGACTTGTTATATAGAGTTACATTAGGCGGCCGTATATTTCCATTGGGAAGAGAAAAGTTCAATTCGAGTTGGCCTCCCATTTTACGCAATGTTACCCTTTTGCTAAAGAAAATAGCCTCCTCGCTAGTAGGCAACTTTGCAGATCATGACCCAATTAAAATCAGTGCTGCGACCTAAATCAAAAATTAAAAAAAAAATTAACCAGCAATTTTGCCGTAAGTGTTCCACATCTGAGTCCAATCCAGAAGCTAAAATTTAAAAGGAAAATGGGCAAAAAATTAGAAGACCAAATTCAACAAACATCAAACAACGGAAAATATAGTATTAAAGATTAGAATAAATTTTATACTACCCTAATTCACATAAGCCGTTCTCAATTTCCGAAACTGCGTTGCTATAGATCACATCTCCTTTTCCGACACAGTACAGAATGCAAACTGTACTCAAACAGACCAAAATATGACTCAAAGGCCTATCTCAGATGACTCGAACTTTGAGTCCACACTGGAGTTCATATTCCTTCCTGTCCTTGTTGATAGCAGTTTATGCAGGGCAAAGTTCAAAACAGGCCTTAGCTGTCACTGGAGACCCCTGACAGTTTCATCAGGACGGCTGTGATGAGAGTTTGAGATGTCTGCTCAAAGAGTTGATGGACATTTTGCTCAGATAATTCATAAGAGTCATTGAGCAGTCTCATGGCGAGCGGATTTGCAGTATACCATCCTTTTCGCAGTCCGTGTGATCACTCCCCCCCCCCCCCCCCCCGAAAGTGACCATTGTTCAGTTCGCCGTCCACTCTGTGCCCAACAGCCAGGTTATTCCAGCACGTTGGAGACACCCAAGAACAACACCTCTCGTCAAAGATTGAACCTGCCTGAAACACTTATACACTCGGAACAGACAGAGGGAGATGAGATCATAGCAAGATATCCTATCTGCTTGTTGTAATTAAAAAAAAAAATAATTTTCTCAAACAATATGTATTTTGTAGTTTTATTTAAATGTGTTCTACACTATAGCAAGTAGTATTACTATATTTACGTATATGTCTACCATAGACTTCTTCTTCATTATATGTTACCTCAAATTATGCTTAAAATGTGACAACTCCCAGTCGGCGCCCTCATGGGAAGTTCTGTCAAGCCTTAGGACTTGCATACAAAATGGCCGCCTTCAAATTCTGAAATGGGACTCAGAGGTTAAATCATTTTCACCCCTATGGATGAGTCATCATAGATGCAGGGGAAAAATAAAAAAATGAAAATTATTTTTCAATTAAAAGAAATAATAGTTATTACTCAATATTCAACTATAAAAAGCAGACCTAATTAAAAAGTAATATAGATAGTGGCCTGTAGTTAAATTACAAGTTACACCCCCTCCCCCACAGGCCTGTCTTTAAACCAGCTTTAAAAATAGTCTTTTATATTTCATAAAAAAGTCTGTTCCTCTCCATTTTCATCACTGAGGAGAAAAAACACAAAAACTGCCCTTCTACTTCAACACTCCCCCAGGACATTACGCAATACACCTTCTCCCAGCACACAAACAAGAAAAAATCAAATCCCCCCCATTAACACACAATTCACACATGCTCCACACATATCTACTATTTTTCAATATTCCTATCTGTCACACACACTTAGAGACAACGAATAAATTATTGTCTTCAACAAACTGTCCCCTCCTTTTTATTGTTTAACAAACACCGGTCAACGTCAACATGGGGAAGTTGCTTCCAAGGACTGTACTTAAGTCTCGGGAATGCCCCTCAAAATGGCTGACAGCAGATTGTGGGGGGAAAAAAAATTCAGAGAGGGAAAACAAAGGTTAAGTAATGTTCTCGCGTACGAGCAAAATTATGAGGGAGAAACAATTAACTATAACAAAAAATATTAAAGCGGACCTAATTATAAAATAAAAATACGGATGTCACCAGCCTCTAACAGCTCTCTACACCACTTAAAGGCAATTAGCACAAATATCCATGCACACATCTGTCATCCAGTCTCTCTCAGTTCCCAATGCAGTTATTAAACAACTGTTTCTCAACTTCTCAACCTAATGAAGGCACATACAAGCACCAAAATCACACAATTTACCCTAGTCATTTTATAACAAAAAATGTTCCCTTCACTTCACATACCTTCCTCGAATGCTGCTCACACACGCACGCACACATAACTTCACCCCGTAAAAGCACACATATCAGATAAGGCAGCTTCCTCTAAATATCTTCAATTTAATAGCTGTTTGACAATACATTAAAACGTTCATTAGTCATATCACGTTGTCGTTGTCTAACCAATTTATCCCGTTCAGCCTTTACTAAAAGTCAACATTTCAGCATTAATCATCATTTAATACACTCATCTACTGTCACGTCTAGCTTTTCTTCCACTCAAAGAAATGACAGATGTGTCTCGTACTTGTTTGTCCAGCGCATGACGCTTTTTTACACATGCAAGTTCAACGGCTTTCATCAGTGATATTAAGCAAATCGTAGATTGTAAGGGTGGGAAAAAACCTTTTTCACAGCAACTGTGCATCCATTTGTTTAATTCCTCCTTCAATTTACGTCTATTTTTCGGGGGCATCGCCTCGATAGCCACCTCGGAAGCGTTAGCAACCTGTGTTGTCAACAACATGTTGCGACCGTCAAGCGGAAGTGCCTTCGGATCAAACCATTCGGTATGACGGTCAAAAAGGACTTCCATAACTTATATTAATTATTAACCTCCTTAGTTATTATTATATTAAAGTCGTATCAATAATTATAAATCCAGTGACGTCTCACTAGTAATACCATAAAATTAGTCGACAAAAGATATCTTCCGCGACAAAACAATAAACATCCGGGATGGGTGTTGTCCTTCTAGCTGAACAAAATTATCCAAAAACAATAAATATCATGATCTCTCGATTTCTTAGCAATAGCATTTATAAGTAACAAAAGCTATGCGTCAACCTGTACCTCGGAAAACAATAAATACTGCTTTAAGACGATCACAAAGCAGTCTCTCGGCTCCTTCGCAGCGAAAAGTTGTTTCCAACTCTACATGTACTTAACAATTGCCTCAGAAATGCAGGGACTTACAATCTCTAAGATTCCTTCAGAACGAGACTGCCGTGTGTTTTCTGTAATTTTAATAAAACGCCTGCTTTAGCCTGTTTGCCACAATCCGTCTTAATTGTGCACAATCCATCGTAACGTTACGTACCTCATCTGCGCATGCGTCGGCCTGTTGTCATGCAGCTGAACAAATATTCAAGGATCTCCCGGTTCCTTAACAGCGGCGCAAGTCCGCTGCGTCTACCTGTGTACCAAATCTATAACAGCGGCGTACGTACGCTGTGTCAATTTATACCTTAATATCGAATTTATCCAAGAATCTCCCGACTTCTTAACAGCGGCGCTAATCCGCTGCGTCTGCCTGTTTTTCCCGTTCAGCGCAACAACCAACGTGACGACATTTCCGTAAACAATGCTGTCGTCACCACGTACGTGTACAGTTCGAACATCGTAGCAAAATCCGAAATCAGGGACTTTGCGTCCAACACAATGACTTCAAATTTTACCAAAAACCTGTTCACCTGATCTCATCTCCAATGTAGTAATTTTGCAAGACGAATACCAGCTGCAGCGGCTCAAAGACAGACAAAATTCCTCAAACGTGGATAAATGTCCACTCACCGTAATTACTTAGGCGCCTGGAATTGTATCCGTCCGTGAACGCCACAGCCCGCAACGTCGCTCGTCGGGTCACCATTTGAAGGAATTACCATTAATTGTAATCGTTTGTGTGTTCAAATAATTGCAAGATGAGATTCTGGTGGAGAGGGTCCTTGCAAGGTTGGTTTATTACAGAGATCTCTGGTCACACAGTCAGACATCACCCAAGCAGTGTCATCCAATGTGTGTGTCTTCTTTTGCCCACACAGCCTCTTTATTCAAAACATGAGGAAACGCCTCTGTCATCCCGTGACGCACAGAATGAGTTTGCATTTTCCCAGTAAACTAGATCGTCCTTGAACTTTTGACAACCGGATTTCTAATGAACAGCAACTAGACTTCTTAGATAAACATAGAAACTTTGTAACTTTCTCATTTCTGGGAAAACATTACAAAAGATAGCAAGAATGTCAAAAGCATTACTCACACAGGTTATATCAGGTCAACATAATTACACCTTCATCAACACATCTATAATGAAATGTAAAACAGGTAAAAAGTAAAATAAACCAATAAAAATGTTAATAATGTCAACACTCCAAAAATACAAAATAAAAAACCGGACATTTTTTACATTATCTGCAAGTTAAACGTATGATAAAGAAACAAATTCCAACACTTTGGGGTACGCTCCAACCGCCTGTTTTAGCTAAAGATATTACCAAGCTTTCTCCGACAACAACAAAAAAACTATCAAAAATATATGTTACTTTCGTATACTGAAATGTCTTTACCCATCTCGAAATGGGAGACAGACTTGTCTATAGCTCCGGAATCTGACTTTTGGATTCAAGTTTGTGAAAACGTATTTAAAATGACAAAACACACAAATTTACACCCTTACCCAATATAAAATTATTCATAGAACATACATTACTCAATATATGATGAAGAAAATTGGACTCTCAGACTCCGACATTTGTCTCCAGTGTTTACAAAACACTACAGACACTTATTTTCGTGCTTTATGGTTATGCACTCCGGTTATGTATTTCTGGACTAAAGTCTTAGAAAAACTTTCCGCTATCTTGGACTGTAGGATACCTTTATCTCCAAACTTGTGTTTGATAGGTGACCTAAACCTGGTTACTTAATTCTGCCTGTTAGCGAGAGCCACCACATTGCGATAACTTACATTGCTGTTTCTGTATTTGGCAATTTGTAACTAATGGTTGTGTTTTTATAGTCAGGAACCTGGGCCTCCTGGCACCTCGAGCGGGCCCCAGTATCCGGGGGGCGAGCCCTATCGCCGGGCTGGTCCCATATGCCCGACGGGGTCCTGGTGGGGTGGGTAGGAGTTTGGTGGGCGGGTGCGCCTCCTGCCCCCGCCCGGTTGGGAAGGGCCCCACCAGTCCCTCCTCTTAACTCACTGCACTTGTTTTGCACAATACACTTTGTTTATAGACACATTGAAACATAACACACTTTGGGGGTAGGGTGGAGACACTGTCTTCGCCCTACAACTCCCCTCCAATTTTAATGCACCACACAACTGGGGGAGGGGGGGTGCTATCGGTTGGGCCAGATTGCAGTATTAAGCTGTGCTGCGGTCCGCCATCCGTGTCCCCGTCGCACCACTGTGCCCCCCCCCCCGCCCTATTTAAAAAAAAAAAAAATTAATTATGCACCACATACACTCACTGACATGTCTGGGAGGCAGGTGGATCGGAGCGGGGGGATATCATGTGGGCCGTGCCCCGTCCTGCTGCGTTGGGTTGGGGGTGCGGGCCGTGTTGGGGTGCGGGGCGCTCCTGGCTCCTGGGTTTGCTCTCCGGCCGGTGGCCCCTGCGGGGCCCGGGGTTGTCCCTTGACGCTGCCGTGGCC
Organism: Vanacampus margaritifer; assembly: GCF_051991255.1. Taxonomy (NCBI): domain Eukaryota; kingdom Metazoa; phylum Chordata; class Actinopteri; order Syngnathiformes; family Syngnathidae; genus Vanacampus; species Vanacampus margaritifer. The sequence continues at coordinate 4,836,476 of NC_135435.1, forward strand.
TGAGGGGCCTGGGGGGGTTGTGCTTGCTCTGTCCTGGCCGGGGTTGACGGCTCCCCTCTTTGGTGGAGGGTTTCATGCATGCCAGATCCACCACACCAGCATCTATCATAATTCAAACACTATCTGCTTCTTCCTCTGGTCGTTGAATTGGTGGAGGCTGATGTCTGTGGATCTCACTCTGCTTCATCTAGCCTTCCTTCCTTTCCTCAGTCTCTCCTTTGGTCTCTTGAGGTCTCCCTAATTTGTTGGAATTGAGATGTTTCTGGGGTTGGTGAAAGACTCTGGTTGGTAGCCCGGTGGGTAGTAGGTAATGTCTGGTCGGTGCTGGATTTCACTTTCTTTTCTTTAACCCTTCCTCGGGTCTCCTGACAACCTCATGACTCTAGCTGGATTCTGAAGTGTTCGGTTTAAGTGAACTGTATGGGATTTTTAATAGGTTTTAGGTGAACTAATGAGTACACACTCACACGCACGCACACATGCACACACACGCACATACAAACGCACATGCACATACTCACGCACATACAAAATAAAGTATATATTATTTATTATATATAATATAGTATGAACAATACTGAGCTCTCAAAGGGGTGGGGGGAAGAAAAAAATATATATATGTGAAATTAAAGAAATTATATAACAAATTAAGAGTAATTGGATAATTTTCCCTCCAGCATCCCCCTGATAACATCCAATACAAAAGCTGTATCACAAATCTGACATTACAAAGAAAAGGTTAAACCTTGATCAACCCTGATAGAAGTATTGTTATGAACAACATATTGTGTAATATCACTTTCAGTTGTGTAGAACTGCACTACATCATACTCATATACAGCACTGTCAGCAATAAGTAGCATATTAATAGTTGGTGAGGGCACACAAGTAAACCGAAACCAAATGTGTTTAAAATAATAATAATAATAATAATAATTACGTCATACCAAAGGTAATACAGTTTATTCTGGCTTTATTAACAGTGTCACTATCGCAGTATCTCTGGACGTTGCCAGTCGTCGTGTTGTTAAGCCGAGGCATTAGTGATGTAGGTGACTCATCTTGCTACTTCTGCTACTCTTTGGCTGCACCGCGAGAAAGGCTGCAGCACGAGCATCAGCACAGACTGAGCACAAGTTCCTAACTACAAGCATCTAATTCAGAATTTGCCTTCTCTCGGAAAAATATATACAAAACTAAAAATGTTTACCACCGTCCAGTCTTTGAATTCATGTTACGATAATTAACTTTCCCAAAGACGCAACGTAAAGGTAAGTGCTCAAGCTGACGTTTATGGCTAATTTTTCCTCCAGGTTTGTTTCATTTTGATGTAGTTACTGTATGGATTCGCGTTTGTTTTTATTATTTAAATGCACAAAACCTTTTACACGCACAGCCAGATAGTTCGTTTCGGAAACTGTACATCTCGATGTTGTTACTTTTTCCAAGCAGTTCAAGTTGGCTTTGGCTATGCTGATATTTATTTTTATTTTTACTTTTACCCTCAACGTACAGTATGGGTATTATCTAATTTTATTACCTGTAGTAGGCTAACTAATTCTTTATTTTCAGATCTGAGAATCAATATTTGATTGCTTCAAGTAGGAAAACAAGAAGTCAGAACGAGTTTACATGACATTTCCACAATTCTGGTTATTTTATTAATTGATGTTTGCCTGTGTGAAATGTAATATCCGGTAGCATGAACAGACAATTAACTGAAAAGGAAACTTGTTACTGTTGGTGGTGACTAGAGGAAAATAAAAATATGCCTTTCAATACTGAGACATATTTTCCAGCAAAATAATGGAGATGTTTGACACTAATTAAACATGTCAGGATGATCATTGCTCTTTGTTGTTCTTGCATTGATTCCTTTGAGGCTTCACAAGAGACAGACCGTCACGAATTGATTCCCTTGAGGCAGAGCAGAAGACAGACTTTACACAGGCTCTGAAATCACTTGTGTCACTAGATGGCGGTCTTGAGCAAGACTGTCAGACTTTGAGTGGCTTCTGTTTTCCCAACACTTGGCCTTTGAGTACCAAGCTACAAAGGGTACTACTGCTCCTTGTGTCAAATAAATTGAACATTCTCAATATTTCCTCTCAGTGACCCGAGACCCTGAAAAAAATAAATAACCTGAGGGTAGTAAATAACAGAGCGAGTGACAAAGCCTGGCGAGTGCTTGAGAGAAGTCCCATTCAATTTCAATTTTCTTTTCTCCTCAAAAAGCTCTGGTGAGTGTGCTCTGCAGTATGTCACAGAAACATTTGTCACAAATGTGCCCTTGCAATAACAGTAATGCAGTGTTTGACGACTCGGTTGCTCTTACTTTAATTAAATGTTATTCTTTTTTAAGATGATGCTGCAGGGGTGGCTGGTTGTTGCTATTGGTTGTAGTGTTGGAGCCACAGTTAATCTGGGTTCAGTCCAGAAACACTGTTGCCAGTAGTATCTCTTACAGAAGAATGTGATTCAACTAAGATTCAAATTAATTTAGTACGTTTAGTAGTTAAGTGTAGAGAAAGTTCAATCTCTGCTCACCTTTTCAGTTTTGCAGAAGATGTGATTCGGGTTTAAAAATAGCATAGTCATAGTGACCATGTAAGTTAATGTGTACAAGGCAAATCTTCCAGAAGGCAACAACATCCCTCTCAAGCCTGATGTGCAATGCTGTTTGATTATGAAAATACAGTATGTGAAGCACGTGTTGTTGTATTTTTGCATGATTTTAGTGCATAATTCATAATGCATAATTTTTTGCTTAGCTTGTCACAGTGTCCCAAGCAGATGCATTTCATTGTTAACTAGTCTGTGATATAAACTCATAATTGTGTCAATGAGCTCAAGAAAGTTGATTATAAATAAAGTTTTAGTAAGACAGCCATTTATAATCTAAGAATATTTATAGCCATTGATTGGCATGTTAATACAAAATTATAGACTATAGAATGGCGTGTGCCCTTCAGGAAGAAAATTTTGACAGTGTAATATCCCTCCTGGATTTTCAGGACACACTGAGCATTTTTGTTGTCTTTAATGTTGAGATATTTGAAAGCACCCAGATCGCTAAACACATTTTATCTGGTCTTTTAACTTTTTTTAATTTCTCCATCCTACATGTATCATTCATCCATCCATCCATCTTATTTACATTAAAAATATATTACTTTTTTCTGCAGATAAACAAACATGGGCAGAAAAATATCCTATAGTTCATACACAGTACATGTCTGTCTATGGGAAGATTCAAACCCAGTTAGGGCTCATCAATATTTTTTGGGGAAACAGGAATTGACCTAAAAGATTTAAATACAGTAAATGCAATGTGGCTTCTTCTCAAGTCAAAGTAGAAAGCGCTATATTAGTTAGTCCATTTACCATTTAAAGTGTTTTACTGTTTTCCCTTTTCTTTTATAAAATGCTGTCAAGAGATTAAAAAAAAAGAGTAACTAAATATGACCTATAATTAATTGATCTAATAAGTCTATTTTTTAATTTCACTTTAAAATTGCTGAGAAAAGCCCACAACCAGAGGTATTTATATTTAAATACATTGTTATTCTAAGTTGTATGCTCTTTTTCCAATTGTTGAGCTGTCTGTATCAACTCCATCAACTCCATCAACTCAAGCACAAGCCCCACTCATCAAAACAGATCTCATCATCATATAGAAACATCAAAACCAGAGATTATAAATTAGATTAACACCATAAAAAAACCGCTGTCAAAAAATGCTGTAATTAATTGATTGCAATTAACACACTATTTTGACTCCCCTACTTTTATACTAGTAGTCTACTTTTTAAACTTACTATAGTTAAATTAGGGACGTTCAAGACCACTTTTTTTCAGACCAGTACCAGTACGGGTATTCAACCCTTGAATAGTCACCGATACCAAGTACCAATAGCACGAGTAATTTTGATACATAAAACCTCCCCAAAAAACAATGACAGATCATTTTAAATATGAGTTAAGCAGCAAAATCCAGCCGTTTTTATCAATATCAGAAGGCGACCATTTTGACACTTGCTGTCGAGTGAAAATGACATCACATTTACAGGTAACAACCAATCACAGCTCAGCTTCAGAAAACAGGTGAGCTGTGATTGGTCGTTGTCTGAGCCCTGAGCAACTGTGATGTCATCTTCAGCCGACAAGTGACAAAATGGCCGCCTCCTGAGATGAATAAAAACAGATGGATTTTGCTTCATAACTCATGTTTCACAAATGTAATATTAATCAGAATGTCATGTTTAGACATATAACATATTATTGTCAAGAAATGTTTAAGATTGACTTCCCCTTTAAAATGGATAAAATCAATAGCGATTTTCATTTTTCTAATTTTGAATTTCTAGTTCTGATCGCAAAACGACCACAAGAAGGGACCAATACCAGTGTCGGATGCCGTTGCGAGTGCCTATTTATTCTCGCTCGAGTTAAATAGGTTATGAAATTAGTGAGTGCCATCTTTGATGCAAATCACCCAGCATCTATTGTCACTAAGGTTAAGGTTGTTTGTTTAACTGTTTATTGTTAACGTTGTTTAACTTGTTTTTACATTAATATGCTGGTTAAAGTCATTGAAATTGCCTTCAGAGTTAAAATACATTTTTAATGCAAAAATTTGACCCTAGAAAAGATAATTTTTATGGACAATGTTATGGAAGTCAACAAGCTACCAGAAAATTAATTGCGCATGTTCAAATGAGTTTTTTCCATTTTACTACTACTGTATGAAATGTGCCAATGTTTATTGTACAAGGATATGTGCTAAAACCAGAAGCTGTGGTAATAATATTTAAAAGTCAAAGTGTGACTTGACAAGCCTGAGTGCAGGGTTACAATAACTCTCCAATCTCCAAAGTCTGTATTTTGACCTGTGACAAAGCAGCCGCTATGTTTCTGGTCTGCTGAACCCTTTCAACTGGGAAGCCACCCTGTTCTGTCAGATCAATATGTGTAATCAGTGTTGATAAATGGGCGAACACTGGCTGTTGTTTCTCAAGGACATGTTATAGTAGATGTTTCAGTGACTGCAGAAAGCGACTTTTGCATTAACTCACACTATGAATAATTTAGGCGTGTCATCTGTTTCCAAATATGATATGTGTATTTTTATTAGTATCAGAAATGGAAATGAAAATCTTCCATTTGATTTTACTGAGAATAATCAGATGGTCGCGCAGGGTAAAGAGTTATGAAGATGCTGTGAAGAAGTCTGAGTTCCAGCCCTTATAATTGAGATGAAGCAAAGGCTGAATATCAGTCATGAAATTCAAATAGCAAACGTGGTGAAGGTAAAAGGGAGGAGAGACCATTAAGGGCAGCAGCCCATCGGCCCTCTTATTCATTCTGATACAAAGACAAAGTGGTGTAGAAAAGGCAACATGAAAGACTCCAGAGTGCTTCTTGCCTTGTGGGCGCTCTGAGTGGACAAGAAGGAGGGTGATGGACTTGACCCATGAATGCGCCCCTCAGGCCAATTGGCAGCAACACGTACACTAGCGAGTCTATCATTCAGTGTGTTGTTACTTATCAAGCATAAATACACAACATTTGACTTGCTTTCAAGTGTTCAGGGAGGGTTGTTGTGTGTTTGTAGTTGCAGAACCTGCAGGAAATGCTTGGAAAGTGAGACAGGTGTGTTTGATGCGGCTCAGTCAAAGGTTTCTTGGCAAACAGATCATCAGTATGCATTTTGCTTGATTTATTGTCATTGCAAGTTTCTACAGAAACTTGACAGCTTAGCTCCCTATAAATCTTGTACTGCTCATTGCACATCAATCTGACCTGGTAATAGATAACCTTTCTAAGGACTCAGCATGTCACTTCAGCGGGGAGGTGATATAATATTTAAAGTTAATTAATTTTGGTCAGATTAAACAGAAATGGACCGTTCACCAGTCAATCACAGTGCTTACACATTCAGATCCACAAACATTCATACTCACATCACATCTACACCTTTAGACTAGACTAGATTTACTGTACATTGCAGGGCAAAAGTGCCCAATTCTGATTTAATGGCAATATGTTTTCTTTGTTTTTACTGTCCTATTCCATGTAAATTTTAAGTGACCCAGATCCAGTACCAATAGGCAGACGCCAAAATAGCATGTAAATCACGTCAACCCTGGAATGCCACAACATATGTGTTTATTTGTGTTTGGGCAGGTGCATTTATGTCACTAATTTGCCTATTTCAATGATGTCAGGCTCTTTTTGACAATATATTGTATAATGTCCATTTATGCTTCAATCGAATTGGCAGCTATCCAATACAATTTGGAAGTGTAGCCACATTTAGAAGAAGCCAGATTCCAATATGCAGATATTCAAATGTATGCCATACTGTATGTGCTTTTCTCTTTCCACTGCCATGATGAATATCAGAATCGTGCCTTTTAGGAGCAACAAATAGAAACTGGGCACAGAGCTGACAAGCCTCTTTCAATTTTCCTGTCAAAGATGGCTTTTCCCTTGCTTTTTCCGTTCTGCTTTTCTATGTAAAGTTGAGCCGCAAATTTTCCATCTTCTGTGGTAGTGTCGAAGGTGTATCAGAGACAGGATGGCAGCTGTGTGAAAGGGGACAGGGGAAAGCATGTTGAAAGAACAAGCAAGTATTGTGTACGTCACACCAGGAAGTAGCGCAGACATTATCGGTTTGCGTAAAGCCTATCGAGTCAGCTATGTAATTGTACAGTAGACACGGAAATGGCAATGTTCAGCTTCACTGAGTGCTGAGTTTGGTGAGTCCTCTATAAGGCATGGATGAATAAATAGCTCTTCTTTTATGCCTCTGATGAGATTGATTTGTGACAACTGAAAGGGCCTACAGATGCACTCTAACAAAGACCATTTAATTTCACTGTGGCGCATCAGTGAGTTGTTTTGTTGTTTTGGTTGCCATATCCAACCCCCTGGTGTGTCTAAATAGCTAGAGACATTCACCAATTTTTCTTTCATTCAAACTATTTTCGGGGCATATTCTGGTCTTGATTATTGTGTGATTTTGTAACTTGTGACATGTAGGAAGAAATAGTGATACAGTGAAGCGTTGAAGTTTGAACGTCCCGAAACTCGTACAATTCGGACTTCAACCAAAAAATCGGAGTAAAAAATGCCTCGGAGTTTGCACTAATTTTTGGAGTTCGAACACCAGAAGGCAAAGCACGCTAAGCCGAAAGTACCTTGAAAACGGGTAGCTGAGCGAAGCCGAGCAATGCCGAATGCTCACGTTACGGTAGTTAAGACGATGCACTGTTCATTCCCAGTCAGATCGTAAATACTCCCGGAGGTGCTCCATCCTTGCGAGTGCATTTTGACTTTTCCAGGACAATTTTCTTTGTCATGGGCCCAAAAAAAGACAACAGTGCCAGTGGCAGCAAAGAAAAACATACAGCGCTACGAACCTCAGTGGAATTAGGAAAAAGATTTCCGCGCAGTCTCTACCGTGACTACATCTATAAATACTGGCACGAGGACCCCCCTTAGCTGCTCAACAACGTGCCTGACGTTAAATAACGCACGCAAGGACCGCTTAGTAGTCTAACAATATGCCCAATGTAAAATACACAAACTCAGCACCAAACTAAAGCTAGCATTAACATAGCATTTATCATCCACTGATGCCATCACACCACAACAGGCAAGGTAAGGTATTTTTATAGTTTGAATACTGTACTGTACTGTACTGTACTGTAAAAACAAAAATTGGAATTAAAATAGGAATTTTCTGTTTTTAGAGCTGGGGAACGGATTAATTGCATTTACATTATTTCCCATGGGCAAAATTTTTTTCGGAGGTTGAACAATTGGGACTTTGAACACTTCGCAGGAACAAATTATGTTCAAACTCCGAGGTACCACTGTATTAAGAATCAATGCAGTCAAGTAAAGCCAACGTTTGGATTTTTTTGGGTCTGAAAACACACAAAAAAAGCAATAAAATGTGATTAAATGCTTTTGTTTAATAATTAATGGCCATTTCCTGTATCATCATATATTCTGTTACAGTTGTCTGCCTAGGGAGTGAAGTGATACTGTGATATTTTAGATACTGCTTCAACAGAAGAAAGCAGCTGCTGTTAAACTTCTTTTTTCCACTTGAATATATTTGCTGTAGTTGCACGCACGCACGCACGCACGCACGCACGCACGCACGCACGCACGCACGCACGCACGCACACACACACACACACACACAAACAAATTAAAAACAAGGATAACGTGAGATTGCTGGATGCCTACCTTCTCATCTCAATGTTTAGTCTTAAGTGACTTTTTCTCCTTGGACTAGGCCTTCAGTTGGCACTGTCTACTTCGTAAACCATCGTTGGCAGGTTCCTGTATTGAACACCCTGAGATATGGAACGATTATAGTGGATTATACTAAATCGAGTAGAGCACAGCATGAAATGCTCATTGTAAACTGATTCCCTTCCTGTTCTGTTCACTGGGCCAGTAATTGACCAAGGAGTTACCGCTGCCTAAACATCTTAATATGATGCATTGTGCTCTTTAAAATTTGGGGTTCCCACTCAAGTAAACGGACCAATTAGTATATGTCAATATCCATACATATGCAGTACATCTGGATTATGTATATCACAGGCGTCGGGCCAAAACCTTGTACCTCCAAAATCGTCAGGAGACCCCAAAAATGACATTGCATCATCAAAGAGAGCAAGGCATTTTAAACACTTTAGATTGGTCAATAATTTGTAAAAATGTTACCTACACAGGTGGACTGACCAAAAGTATAGATTTTTGAGAAAATTTCAAATTTCCCAAATGGTGACTTATGAGTTTTGGGCCCGACGTCAGCGATATGGACGGAATAGTGATTGAGGTGTACCGATAATATTCATATAAGCCAGGGTAAAATTCTAAATTAAATTGAGAATGACCCGTGAATTAAAATTTCCAATTCTTAAATTTGAATTCAGGTGGCAAACAGGAAGCAGAATTCAAATTCAAATTACGGGAAGTAGACTTGAAATTCCATGAAATTCAAATAAATTGATTATGCAAAATTAAAAGTGTATTTGTGAATGCTGAAAGCATTCAAACTTTATTTTTCACCTCACTTTTTCATCCTCTGTCTCTACTTTCACATACAACATTTGATTTTCACAGTTCAAATTTCAATTTGCTACAAAGATTCACGCCAACCGGGATGTCATTTTTCTCATTCCACTTATATGCAGTTTTTGCAAAATTTCACGTTTATTATCAAATTTCCCCCATTCATTTTCATTGGACGGACATTGAACTTTCCACACCCACTCCCTGACAACTTATCATTCCCAAGTGTTTGATATTGCTCGGTAAAGTGCATTGTCCAGTAACCAGGAGGTCGTGCGTTTGAATCCAACTCCAACTGTACATTGCAAATGTATCCATGGTTATTCCGCTAAAAGATATATATGTTTACTAACTGACTATTATATCGGGAAATACATTATGATTTCACTTAAATTATTGAACATATGTAACCCCATTCAGCGTCAATGATAGCGTTTATTATATATAAATGTTCAATATCAATACGCTGTGTGCCATGTCAGTTAGCTCAGTGGTTAAGAACATCTCCTTCACCGCATAGAACGTGGTTCAAATACGGGTTGGATCAGACTTCAGTCCAAGTGTAGTTTTGAATAATAATCAATGTCTCATTATTAAACATCCATTATATTTAATGTAATTTCTTCTTATTCATTTTTTTCTATATAATTATGTTCTATATTCTGCCATTTAAATTCAATGCAAGCTATATTATACTGCATTATTTAGTACAATTACATACCATGTCACATATTAATTTAAGGCAAAAATAGTCCAGTTGATTAAAGCAAAGGACTGGTGAGTGGGGTGCGAGTGTACAAATCCTGCTTGGAGCACATTTTTGTACAACTTCAATTTCATATAATAATCGTTGTCCAATAACATCTATTATATTCAATGACAATTGACATTATTGTTATAATAAAGCATTCCACATTCATTCAAATATTATCATATTTCTCCCGAAAATGCACATCTAGTTAACAATGAAGCTTTAGAGTATGAGCCTATTTACATCATGAATTTCACACAAATATTATTGTCAGGATCGTATGTACACTAACATAATACTTAAATACAATAATAGTAAAGGCAAATCAGCTTTATTAATATAGCACAATTTATAAACAAGGCAACTCAATGTACTTCACACAAGCAATGACACAAAACCTACAAGCATCAACAAACACGACATTCAGAAGCAAAACAGAGAAAACAAACGTAGCTTATCAAAATTACTGAAATAACATACATTGACAACATTTAAACAAATAATTATTTTTTAAAACATTTAAAAGAAAAGTACAGTACGTTTTCAAAATAGCTAAAATAAAAACCAAAAGAAAGGTGTAGTATTGTATTTTTTTTTTTAGATTAAAAGCCTATTCCAAACAAATCATTACAATTGAAAAACTTTTAAATTGTTTTATGTGAAGCTAGAACAGAACAATGCTGTCTCAATGACAAACGTTTGAAGAACTGAATGTATTATAAACGTACATTAAACCCAGCGCTGGCTCTGGCCATTGTGGTGCCCGAGGCAAGATTATGGCTGACGCCGAATTCCTCCAGCAAGTGGCGCTCCAGGCAACTGGCTAGTTCAAGTATACCAAGATATACCCTGATTAAACCTAAACATTCACCTACTTTCATCATCCTAGAATTGTGTGTAACAGCTTGATGTGAGGTCTGACAAAGATGACCTTCAGTCTTCAAATGGTGAGAAGTGCTGATTTGTGTGTTGCTATAGATTAGTAGCACCTGCATGTGCTTGGATATATGAATTCTTAAGCGAATATCTGAGGGAACTTCAGAGACCCATTTTGCTCCACCTCGCTGCTTTTATGTTAGCAGTAGCAGGGTGACAGCAAAATACTGATTATGAATGACAGTCCTCTGAGGTTTTAAACACTTGTGATCTATGATACATATGATACTTTGGTGCAAGCAGTCAATCACGGAAAAGGTTGTGAAAACTATTAATTTAAATTCAAAGCTTTTCTATCATTTGTTGGGTTAAAAACAAACAAACAAACAGGTCATTATTTACTAAAAAATGAAATGTTGACTGAATTGTGTTCTTTATCATTGCTATCTGTACATGTTGCAACAGCCCTGCTTTGCAAATCAAATACCTAACATATCGTATACTTTGGCAGCAGACTTAATAGGCATTTAGCAAGATAGAAACTAAAAAAGAAAATTGCCTGTAGCAAATACATCCTAGTAATGCTTTTTGCAGTACAAATTTTGCTCTGTTTGACAGCCCCATATACAAACTGTAGCACACCAAACCAGCTTAACTGGTTTTATTTAACCATTGCCATCTCTGTAAAGTTCAATTATCATTCAGTTTTCTCAATGAATGGTGGAACGTCTTCATCGTGGCTATGTGACTTTTTACAAATTGTGCTGATATGTCTTCTTATGTCTGCCAGCACACTGGGGGATATCACCGCTCACCGACAGCCTCTTGGCTCAACTCGTCTTACCGTCTGTCAATAGGATCAGTGGATTTGACTAGCATGAGTGCAAGTGAACTTTAAAGCATGATTCTAGGAAAGTGGGCAGGCAGAGCTGCTAAGATTTATCATCTTACTTAGCTTTGGTAGCTTAATATTTTCAGCTATCAATTCAATTTCATGTTCTCAATAAATACAAAATGCTACAATGCCAAAACACTGGACTAAGCTACTCTTAAACCAACCAACCAACCCACCAACCATTCAACCAACCAACAGCCCCTGTGTTTGTTGTTTGCTGCAATATTGGATGGAAATACTGGCAGAGCTCCTCATATAAATGCACCTCAATGCAGGGGTCCATTGTTGTTTGTGTTCATTGCTTTGGTGCATGAGTGGTCAACACCGACGGGACGCAATGTGTTTGTTCAGCCCACGCTGTCTGAAGACCGGTGATAAAATCACTTCTGCCCCTACATATCATATATCATCGATGGAGACATTGATGTCTTCACAAAAGAGTGTGAGATTGTCTTATGCCCGCACTATTATAAATGAAAGACCATCCAATATCCTGGTTGGCCACTTTGGGGTTAACGTTTCTATCCATAAAGCTTATGAAAAATGTTTCAAAAAAACAATAATAGTAGTCTTGTATTTAGAATTTGATGTACTATATACATTTTAGTAAATCAATATGTAATATTAACTGACAAAAATACATACAGACATATGTGCTAGTTTCATTTTTAGGAATTTATGCTGCCATTAAATAAATTAAATCAAAATTAAACTAATAATTGCAAACAAACTTCCTATTCATGGTAAAAATATTTTGCAAATAAAGCAATTTGAGACGCTGTCAATCAGTGGTTCTCAAATTGGGCTACGTGTACCCCTGGGGGTACATGAAGGCACTCCAAGGGGTACGTGAAATTTTTAAATATATTTACAAAGTATATGTTAATATTTCAGAAAAATATAAGTTCATAAAATGTATTTTATATTTAGTAGGCTATTATTCAATTTCAGTATCCGAAAAACCCAGCATCTCCCCCATACCAGAATGGTTCAACCCAACTTGTCATTTGCAACCTAGAATCGCCTGTCAATCACTTGAAAACTTTATTTCAAATTTGTGCTGTCAAAGTTAAAGCGTTAACTGATTAATTCATCACAAAAAATTATCGCATTAATCATAAATTAACGCAGATTAACCGCACTATTAATTTTGACCATAGATTATCCTTTAGCATGGCAGCGGATGGCTACGTTTAAGGTAGCACAGGTTGTGTTTTAGCAATAAATATAATTACATGCATTAAAGCAAAGCATTTAATAAATGTTTTGCGTATCACAATTAGAATATATGTTCAATATTGGGGTCATTTTTTCCCCATTTTAAATCATGCAACTGATTAGAAAAAGAGGAGGATGAGCGTGTGCAGTGAATAAAAAAAAATGTTGAAGATGTTCTCATAACATTAAATGCCAAAAGAATCAACACATAACCGGTGCTTTTTTAAATTTGGCGGGGGAAAAATGTTGATAAAAAGGCTTTTTTTTATTAAGCGCTTAATCGTGATGAATAAAAATTCTAAGATGTGATTAATTTGATAAAAAAATTTAATCGTTTGACAGCTCTATTTAAAATTCAGTTAGTTATTTCTTTTTGAGAACAGAATTTACTATGATCCCAAAGGAAGACACTTAATGTTGATAATATTTTTTATGTGCACAAATCTTTATAATTAAGTTATATATATATATATATATGTATATTATTTATATCTTTTTATTTCCAAATAGTTCAAGAAACCACATAAATACAAATATAGTCCCAAAGTTGAATAAATTAGACAATGATGATGCAGCACTCGGTTTCAAGTGTTTTTTTTCCCAATCAGCAATACTTTGCGCTGGTTAAGGGTTGAACAAATATTTCACAGGGGGTACGTCACTGAAAAAAGATTGAGAACCACTGCTTTACATTATATGAAATGATGATATGCCAATTAAAACAACTATTAATCAGCATGCATGATCTTGCTGTGAAATAAAAAAAAAACAAATAAATAAATGAAGATAAAATACAATAAAATTATAAACTATAGCCGGTCGATAGGGTGTAGTGGTCGCTGGAGAAGTCGGTATACTCTCAATTTTCACCAGTTTTTTTTTTCCTAGTAGCCCAGTATTCCTCTTTTAGAAACGGTGACATGTAGGAATTAAAAATCAGTCATTTGTCCTTGCCCACAATAATTACATTATCATGACTTTTTAAGAACAGTTTGGTAACACAAGCAGCCTGAAATAATGTAGAATGTATTTAGCATGAGGCAAGCATAAAGTAAATGTTGTAAAACAAATTACAATACTTAATGAACAATAACAAAAATAGTGGGGAAAAAAGTAGTATAAAAAATGGTACTTAAAAATCAAGTACCAGCATAGCTACTATAAAATTTAACTAGAGCATTAGTGTGCAACCGGCAGTGTCCACCCCGTCGATCAAACCCATGTAGAAGGGCAAATCAGTTCACCTGAGCCAAATTTCCTGGTCACCATTGTGGCTTTGAAGGATTGTTTTCCTCGGCATGACCCGGCCTACTCTGCCTCCGATTGACGAAGCAATCTTCATGCCAAAATTTAGCCAATCTAATCAGCCTAGGCACGGGGTACCAGCCAATTAGAGGCAGTGGAGGGTGGGCCATGCTGAAAGGTGTGCATCAGGGGAGGATTTAGAAGTGAGTATACTCAATCCTGACTGAAAAAGAAGTGGGTATACTCCTTATACCCACGTATACCCTGGACTACACCACTGCCTTCATTAATGGTCACAAACTGTGGGTCAGGACCGAAAGAACAAGATCCCGGATACAAGCAGCCGAAATGAATTTCCTCCACAGGGTGTCCGTGCTGTCCCAAAGAGAATGGTTGACACTCTCAACTTGCTTCTCCATGTTGAGAGGATAGAACTGAGGTGGCTCAGGCATCTGGTTGAGATGCCTCCAGACGCCTCCCTGTCGAGGTGTTCCGGGAATGTCCCACTGGCAAGAGGCCCCAGGGATGACCCAGGACACGCTGGAGAGACTATGTCTCTCGGTTGGCCTGGGAACGCCTTGGAATCCCGCCTGTGGAGCTGGTTGAAGTGGCTGGGGAGAGGGAAGTCTTCCCTGCTAAAGCTGCTGCCCTGTGACCAGACCCCAGATAAATGGTAGTAAATGGATGTATGGAAATTAAAAAGCCCTCCTGGATGACTGAGCTTCTCAAACAGTCTTTAATAGAACCTGATATGCAGTGTAGGAGATTAATTTTGCTTGCTTTCATCTGTTATCTCGTTCGATCACTGTCTTGTCTCTGGGCAACCAGAATCACCTTGAAGCCATTCTTCCTAGGCCCAAGTTTTTACCTTCAGAACCTCCAGTGCCTCTTTGGTTTCCTACAGGCCAAAATGGCTCAATAGGGATTCGTCTTCATCACCCACGCCGATGTCTGACTGGTAGGACCACATTACAGCCACAGCTGCAGTTAGTTGTGTCAGTAACGGAAGCACAGAACATAGCACAACATGTCCACCCCCACCATCAGAGCCAACACAAGAGGAAATAAGCAACAGTGAAGAAGATGAGGATGAAGTCAGTTCTTTATTTTCACTATTTTTACCAGCAATGAAAATATCACCATACCTCGCAAAGCACCAATACTGCATCAGCTTGTTCAATAAAATTGGACTCTCTGAAGGCAAAGAATCTTTTTCTCTTTCGTTTCAATTTCCTCTCTTCTTTTTGAGAAGCACTTTGGTTCGAGCTGATTTGGGAGAATTTGTGACAGCTTTCCCAGGCACAGCGTAATCTATACTCGTCTTGGTGCCTTTGGCAGCACACAGTTGTGCTGACTGAAGTCAAATCATTTGCCGGGCATGGTACCAAGACATGTCTGCGTGCCAGTGTGTCGATTATGCTGTGCTGCTGGGAACAAATGTGACACATTGATTCTTCCGTATCATGTGGAACCAAAATTTGTCTCAAACACGGAAATAAGACAAACACACACATAAAAAAAAAGAAACCCAAAATGAAATATTACTGGCACATAGTTAAAAGTGAAGATTCAAAGTATTGAAGAAAAGCTGCTGTTTAAGGTCTTCAGAGAATACGGTACTATTGAGTCAACTAATGCAATAAGGGTGACACAGCTGCAGTGGGTCAGTGTAAATCAAGTGGCAATGGTGTTGATGGATGGATGAATATGGCAGCCATGCTGACTCTGAAAAACTGTGATGTCTTTTGAAAATAGTAAGTCATGTCATTTATGCTTTTGTATTTGTATTTGTATATTTTTTTTTTTGTTAGCATTTTTACATGAAGGATAACATTTAAAGAAATCTGACCCAGGAATCTGATTGTTTAATTTGTTTGGACTTTTAAATGTCTTATAATAGGAAACATCATCTGTTCTAAAGTCAAATTGTCAATTGTTATGTTTATTAAATGTAGAGCTAATGGCAATGCTTTCAACAACATTTTAATGTTTGTAATGGTCATACGAGCATAGAAATAACCTAACCACAGTCAAAGTAATGTTCAGACAAAACTCTTTGAACGTTCTGACCTAAACCTGAGTAATGAATGTGGGGGCCTCACAATAATAAATGATGCACTGTACACGTCTCATTTATTACGAGAAGCTGTCACAAAACTGTAAAAGAAGTTAACTAGTTATGTAAAGTAAAACGTAGTGCTGGGTTTAAAAAATTCAAGTATCAATATCGAATTGCTTTTCCTTTTCGAGCCTGATATTGATTCATAAAACCATGAATCGATTATTTTAATATCCCTTTTCCCCATAGATTCATGAGAAAATAGAATTTTAAAGGCCACATTTTTTGTATTTTACTGTATTCTTGAAATTTACTGTTCACATGAATTTAAAAATATTTTCTTGCATTTATGAAAGACCTGACTTTTTTGCACGTTAAGACAATTCAGAATCTTTTTAATTTATATTTACAATTATTGAATTAGAATTATGGAAATATTCTCATCTTTTCAAAAAATTGAAGGATCAATATCGAATTGCTTTTCCTTTTCGAGCCTGATATTGATTCATAAAACCATGAATCGATTATTTTAATATCCCTTTTCCCCATAGATTCATGAGAAAATAGAATTTTAAAGGTCAGATTTTTTGTATTTTACTGTATTCTTGGAATTTACTGTTCACATGAATTTAAAAATATTTTTTTGCATTTATGAAAGACCTGACTTTTTTTTGCACGTTAAGACAATTCAGAATCTTTTTTATTTATATTTACAATTATTGAATTAGAATTATGGAAATATTCTCATCTCATCTTTGCTGATGTCAATGTTTGTGTAATACTCAAGTGATTATAACGTGTTACTTTCTTAATAAAATAAATCATTTAACCAGTTACTGCCTCTGCAAAATTTACTTTGGAATTTAATGTTTGTGGAGTTTTTATAATGTCATTGCTATTTAAGAATAATTCATGTTCCATAATTAATTAATATCAGATTGAATTAAAGTGAATCAAATCGAAAAAATAAATAAATCTAAATTGAATCGAACTAAACACTTATGAATCAAAACTGAATCGATTGAGGAAATTAAAATCGATACCCATCTCTTGCAAAATGCTAAAACACTAAAAATGTCTTTCTATCTATAACAAATGACAATGTTTCTAGCAGCTAGCCAATTGGTGGCTTTGGTGCTAATCATTTGCAACTGCATGTCTCAGTACAGGGCAAAAGGTGTGCAGGTTCAATATATCAAACCGCCTCTTATTGATTTTTGTAGCTAGACTTCAAAGGAATTTCTTTTGAAATGTTTGCCTTCCAAATTGTACATTTTTTTTTGTAATTATATTATAATTGTACTTTTTTTTTTAGCCGATACAGTTGTTCTTTGCTGTGAAACATCATATTTGAATTCAATCTTAATCATCAAAAGTTCCCTTACAATAAATAAATTGGGATGTATATAAAGTGTATATAATAAAGAAAAGCACAATTGGATTACAAAATTTAATTTAAATGTTAAACATGTTTTTTATCACCAATTTTGGAGTTTGTTCGAATCCCAGCAGCAGTTTCCTTTAAAAGCAGTCACAGTAGAATACATAATAAGCCTTTATTAACATCTTATCTCCTCTTCTTTGTTGAATGGTTCTCCCTTTAATGCATATGAAATGAGAAGTGAAATACACCTTGAAAAGAGCCTTGCTTGGTGCAAGTGTTTGCTAAATACTACGTGTGCCCAAGGTACTTAGTTTGTTTACACGATTTCTTCTTACTTTACAAGTTTGTTTTAACATCAATTTTTACTCAATCTTGATCTGGCTCTAATTTGCAAAGTTGTTATTGATGTAGGAAATTCCAAGTGTTATTTTTAGGCACAATCAAATTCTTCATGGCTATATTATATACGTCTACACATAATCCATATGGTCAGATACACCCTGGATTGATTCTTAAATGCTCCGTGCTTAATCAGCACCGTACTTAGGCCTTGGATCAATATAAAGGTGGGTGGAGGATCCAGCCTGCCTGACAAATTACAGCGGGTAATTTATGCGAGTTGCGCAATACCTCACAGGCTGCTGCACCTTGACTGCCTGACAGACTTCACTCATGAATTACGCAGCCAACATAGCGGGACTCTCGAGAGAAAAGTGCCGACTGGGGTGTCGGGGGTTTGCATCAGTTGTTTGTTCTGAAAGAACTTCAGAAAAGCTCAATGTCCTTGCCTCCTTATGTGTGACTGCTCTTTAAGACATAAATGCCACTCAAATCTGCCACGCGGGTTCAGATTTCAATAAAATGGCCTAACAAAGAAAGCAGGGCTTTTGATGCAATGAGCCATCGTGTTAGCACATCTCTTCTGTCCTGTCCTTTCTTCCAGAGATTTCATCACTTTAATGAAGTTTTGAATGTCATTGGAGTTTTTGTGAACACTGCAGTGAGGAGATGCATCATGTTTGATCATCCTATTGTCAGCCTCTCCTCGTTTCAGCCATGTGTGTTTGCCTTCCGCAATATGTACAGTCCACTTTGGTCATACCCTCAGAGAGTAAGCAAGGAAAATGGGGCACCCGGCCGTTTTTCTGAAACCAATCAGGCCACATCAACTATTCATGTTCTCCAGACGGCAACCTGAGTCAGGCTTTGTTAAAAAGGGAAAGTAACCAGCAGTCATTATGTGGTTTGTTCTCATTACGCATGAGAACGCATTGTATAATGAACAGCCTCTTTTTTGCAATATGTTTTGTTTATTCATTTTTTTTCTTTTGGACACATTATTACAGGTTACATCGATCACATCACATCATTTGCAACATTGACATCCAAAAGAAGGGCTGACGGGTAGAAGCCATGGCTTATTAGTAACCCGTCCCCATCAATTCTTACTATACGCATCAGTCATATACATTGATTATGACGGTCATTGATTCATATCGTTATCAATTTCAGACTTAAATTTGCACACTCCTCGCTCAGTTCATCTTGAGTAATGTCCGTGTATAAGTTGCAGCTTGTACCAATCATTTGGAATTGGTAAATCAGTTCCTTGACGCCACCAACAGGCCCACCCAGCCAGGCAAGCTCATGCTCGTTCACCAGCAGCGTCTTCGCTGACCTTGGATCAGCTTTCACACATGTGGCTTCCAGAAGAGTAGATGGGATTGCATTCTGCCCATTGCGTCCACAGCAATGTTCACTCCATTCTGGTCAGCTCAGCCACCGGCTCACCACTGTTGCCAGCATCCAGATGATGCTTAGGTCTTGACACTCCTTAGCGCCCACCAAGCCCACCCACTCGCTGAGTAGGCCACGCCGGGGGTCCATCACGGAACCATGTTTACCAACCCATTGTAAATATTGACAGCAGATACAATGCAGCCACAATACAACCTTATCACGAAATTCTTGCATGTTACATCAAATGTCCAAACAGAAATAGAGCCAGACAATGTTCTTACAGGAACAACCATTTCTTAGAGTTTTGCAAGAGAAGATTTGATCTCTTATGTACTGTATCTAATGTAGTTAAAAATCCTAATGTCAAAATAGTTAGAAGTCACGAGCAAGTGCAGGAGCGAGTACAGATGCGTCCTTCCTCGACAGATGCGTCCTTGATTTTTCGTGCACCAGTGTATGGTACAAAATTTGGTAAGCACGGTGGATTTTTAGTAATGCATTAATCTGAATAAAACATCATGCACGGGAAATCAGGTCAATTATTCAAATGATCTTTCTTCTACTCGTAGTGGATAGATTTGGTAGAATGAGCTGGAAGACGTTATTAAAAAAAAAATGGGGGCAAGATCTAAAGTCAATAAATAAGAATAGGGATGGGCATTTTACAAAATTGGGGGGAAATTAATAATCAATAGTTTTTTGTATTTTTTAAATAAATATGCTTTAAAAGAAACCCTGACTGTACAGTAATGACAAGTTTGCTCCATCTAATTTATTTGGTTGTTACCAGAGGTGGATGAAGTAGCCAAAAATTGTACTCAAGTAAGAGTATTTGTTACTTCAAAATAATATTACTCAAGTAAAAGTAAAAAGTGAAAGTCAAGTACAAATAAAAAATAATTCGCTAGAAAAAATACTCAAATACTGAGAAACTGCTTGAAAATGAAGTCAGATTTATTTTTAAAACAATGTCATCAGACATAAAATTATGTGCAAAAGCTGGTATTTTCAAATCATAAAATAAAAAATAAATTAAAAAAATCTAAAAACTTTTTGAGCTTGAACAACAACATTGTGCTACGAACCACAATGGAATTAGGAAGGAGATTATGGCGCAGTTATAACTACTGTCACTACTTCTGTAAATACTCCCCTCCTTCGCTGTTCAACAACGTGCCTGACGTTAAATAACGCATGCAAGGACTGCTTAGTAAAATGTAAAATACACAAACTCAGCACTGAACTAAATGTTCTGTTTTTGGAGCTTGGGAACAGATTAATTGCATTTACATTATTTCCTATGTTTCGGAGGTTGAAAAATTCGGACTTTGAACACTTCGCAGGAACGAATTATGTTCAAACTCCGAGGTACCACTGTATTAATTTATACAATATTAGGAGTCACATGAACCCTATGCTAAGCCTTATACTAAACTGGTTTTTGCTAATACTTTGTACAGTGTAAAAGAAAAATACCTTCCAACAGCGTCTGCTTTCACTGTAGCTGTAACGATGCATTTATTTAATGGAGTTAAAAAGTGTTGATATTGTGTGCTTCTGTCAGCTCTACAGATACTATATCTCTTGTCCTTCTGCAGTTGATATACTTTTAATTAAACCGTAAAGTTAACAAACATATCTTTAGTAATGTGCTCATACTTATTAATATATCAAGTTAATTTATTTTACACGAGCAACATATTGGCTTAAGGGGCCTGTGCTGCATTCACAGGAGATAACGCTTCTCCCATCTCATTTGTCATTCAATACTTATCCCTTTTCTTTCTTTTAGAAGGTCTTGGAAATGAGTAAACAAAATATTTTTGCAGTGGAATCTCCCCTGAGGTTGTGCAGTTTGAAATTTGCTCATATTTTTTATGGGTCTACAGGTTAAACTTTACAAGCTCCTAAAGATTAGAAAGTTATGTGAATTTAAAGCAGTGAGAGTCCAGCATCAGCCTGTGCATTGTCAATGTGTAACTTATGATAGTGAAATGGAATAACAGTTGAGTATTATGTTATGTGACCTTGTTGTTATAGAGCAATATTTGTCAAAATACACACAGTTCTATCAGTGATAATATTGTATATACATATGTATGTTGAGCCCCTTCCAAGTACAAAATTGCTTGGTTGTGAGTGCCCCCGGCTGCGGTGAAGAGAAAGACGAGTTATTGAACACTCATTGAGGATGCAGGATCAAAACACAAAATCCTCTCATTTAAATGGAGATGCAGAAACGAGTGCTGGGAACAAAACATGCTTGTTTCCAGGGCAAAAGTTCAGTGTTCTTTGTTTTTAGGTAGTATTTATTTTTATCTGATGTGTATTTTTTCTTACTACTTTTTAGCTTGTCATAGATTCAGCAGCCACATGCATTATTTCTTCTTCCTTGTCACCACAGGTATATTCAGCTATTTTTGTTCCTGAATCCTGTTTTGCAAGTTTGATAAGCACCAATAATTGAAAACGATTGTCAGTGAAATGCAAGAACCCCTTAACACTGTAATTGTAGAAGGGACTAAGAAAATCAAGTTATTGACAGCCTCAAGGACTTTTAATTCCATCATTCTAGCCTGGGCTCGATTACCTGTCGTTGCCAATTGATCAAGCCAGGACGCATGGAAGTGAATGGGCAGATTAGGCTATTTTCAAGGATTGGTACACTGTCAATTGAACATTGCACAACAAAGGCAAAATGCTTTACCAACTAATAGCAACTTCTTAGTGCATACACATTATAGACACAGCCTGACTGTAGATGGCTTTGAATTACAGGGTCTATACATTAGCAAATTTAATTCAGAATTTGCAAAAGGTCCTCATGTGCCAAAAATAAAATAAAATAAATCAAAATTGAGATATTCATAGATTCAAATTCTACACTTAATTCCCTTTAAAATTTTATATAATACATGGACATGCCTCAAAAATTGACAAAGTTACAGCAATTCTAATGTTGGAAGGTAGAAATCCCTAGTTTTGAGAAAAGGGGATTTAAAGTTTAGGTACTTGCATATTTCAAATGTCCATACCTTGGGGAAAAGATATTAACCTGAAATTTTCAGGAACCGTTAAAATATCAGTGGAAAGTCGATTCAAATCGCAGGTAAAGCCATCATCTGAGATTTTAAGCCTTTAAAAGTTTTGGAAGTTTGACCTCTGCACAGATGACATCAGCCTCATCTTTGAAGATCACATTAAGCTTACAATTTATCTTCTGAGGTAGCAGCCAAAGTTTGGTTGGTTCAATGTTGTCATATTACCACAGTGGGAAATCTGATTTAATAATTTTATGTCAATTAAAAGATTATTTGCCATTTGATGTGGCCTGTGACCAATTTATGGATGTTATGTTTCAAAATGTATTTTATCACATGAAGAAATTTTGATGGTTTAACCATTTGTTGTTGTTTTGTTTTGTGGTGGTTCCACCCCAAATAGTACACAAGGGACACTACACTATTGTATTTACAAGTCAATATAGCCTGTGTGCATTTTTGGGCGGGGTGTCGTGGTGACTCTTTTGAGGACCATTTTTCATCTTAAAGTTTCATATTTCATAGCTCATTTTTATGTTCAAGTCATCCCACTTAGAAGAGCATAAAGTGAAAATATGTAGTGATATTTGTGAGGCAGGCTAGGAAATTTGGCTGCCCAAGACGCGGTGCTAGCTAACAGCTAGGCTAAAAACACTCCCTAGTTACGATGCATACTGTCTAATAATTGCTTATTTTCATACACTTCTATTACAATTTTGACTTCTGTGCTGCTGGAAAATGAAACTAAAGACCTCAAGGAGGCTCTTTGTGGAGAAATCTTAAAATCGACAAATAATGTCCAACTGTCTAATATTGTCCATATCTCCACATTAAAGCTCGCGACATGCAGACCATTTTGTCGGAGCGGGTCACATATAGTCAATATAAGCCCTTGATTTTTTGTTTTAATAGAAGTGATTGGTAGAGGGTGGTGTCAAAGAATGGTGTCAGCAATTTCTCATGAAACTTTCACCAATTCCAAAATGCCCAGAACTCATCTTAAAACTTGATGGGATGAGTGATTAAACATAACAATAGATTAATATTGTCTTCAATGCCACGGCCTATTGCCAGAAATGTACTATAAAGACGGTAATAACATATTTCCACTCTAAAAGCGTAAAACTTTATATTGCATGAGCTGTCAGTCCCCAACCTGAAAATATCTTAACATTGACTGTCGTGGGCTCCCAAGTCCCTACAGGGTGAAGTATATAATTTATACCATCGGGTATTAATAAAAGCACATTGTCTGTTATTGGATGCTGGTTCTCTTCCACTTTGTTCAAACTTCAAAAACTTACTTTTGTGTTGTATAGATAAATTCAGTTATATAACGTTTATTCACTTGATGAATATTTATGATGTAGTCACTCCCAGTGCGAGTGTGTTGACAAACTATACCTGTTTGACAGTACTGTTTGTTAATTTAGAATTTGCCTCTCCAAAGACCTGAAGTGGGGTAATATGTCTTTGATGAACCATTTGATTATAATATTAATCAATTCTCTTCTATCTTTTGTGTCTGATGCTAAAACACAATGTGTTCTCTGTCGTCGCAATGACCCATTTTCCTAATACCTTTACAATATTGTCTTTTTCTGAATTTTGCCTTCTTTAATCCGTCTCAATCACAGGTAACTGTGCGTCATACTTTTTTGTGTACCAAAGTGCCCGGCGAGACCATCGAGCAAGCTTGCTCTCTCAGCAAAATGGTGGTGTCCATCATTATGGGGCCACATAGGGGCCACAGGGG
This sequence comes from Vanacampus margaritifer, assembly GCF_051991255.1. Lineage (NCBI taxonomy): Eukaryota > Metazoa > Chordata > Actinopteri > Syngnathiformes > Syngnathidae > Vanacampus > Vanacampus margaritifer. Next base: position 4,860,540 of record NC_135435.1, read on the forward strand.
AGTGAACTGGTCAATGAAGCCTTCAGTTCCTTAATAAAGAGTTTAGATAGCTTTGCTCGGCTCTGGCAGGTCGACATTTCATTAAGATCTTAGTGGCTCTTTGGTGGCACATTGTAGGAAAAACCTGGGATTAGTATTGTTAATGAAACTGGAGCGGTGGTTTTGCATTCATTAAAGGTTCAGGATCAGACATAGCTATTGTGCTTCTTAATGGTATTAAACAAAGAATGCAGTCACTAGGTTTATGTATGTTTGGGTTACGTTACCAGCACATTGCCAGGTGTAACTTTTAACTTATGATGATACACTGTTCTCTAAATTGATTGCAACCTTGGACCAACATTTGTAAAATGCACCAGTCAACTTTTGCGGTCAAGCCATTATTGTACAAATTAAATGGACACTGCGACTGCTACAGTATGACAGAGCTATGAGAAGTGAAAAGATGGACCTACAAAGTCAAGTATAATATAAGTTAAACAATTCAGCAGGTTAAGAGTGTTTCATGAACACTAAGAAACTATTACATTGCTCAGTATGTGTATGCATTCTGTGGAGTGTTCTTCAGCAACCGTACTATATCTTTATCACAAATTGCTACAAGGTGAATGCAGTGAAATTGCTCAAATGGAGTTATTCTCATGAAAGGGTAAGTCTGTTGTTATTTTCAGTAATGCAACATGTTGGGCCTCATTCGCTTATGTGCAGAAATGTTCTGCTCTGTGTAAATCGATCAAATCGAGGCGGGTATTATTATAAAATAATTAAAAAATAACTTGGCAAGGCACTTTTAAAATGTGTTGAACGCATATAGATCATTGTACATAATGTGCAACCGAAAATGACGTGTTTTTTTTTCCGGGCCATTGTTAAAATACATACACAACAATAAAAGTGCACCGTTAATGAGTACCACTGTAGGAGCCCCATGTTTGATTTATTTTTACCTCCAACCACTAGGGGGCATTGTGCTTTTGTTTGCTTACCTGAGGTATGAGCAGGTGGCCAAGTAGTCCTTAATTGGGGTTCCACTAGTGGAAAGGTGTTACTGATTGGGCAAGCAAAACAATTTTTTGTTGTCTTGTATTTTTGGCGTTTATGTTGTTACGTTGATAGTTGTGACTTTGTGAATTAAGAATTAAATTTCAATCAAAAGAGAATTCCGTTGTTGTTGTTGTTATTGTTTTTTTTTTTTATCATGCCCTTTTTTTTTTTTACAAGAAGTCAAAATTAAGCAAACAGTCAAGTAGCTAGTGTAGTGGAAAAGTGGTGGTAGACAATCCTCTACAACCACATTTAAATATATTGTGGTCATATTTGTTAGAATTTTCATTGGCTAATCATTACTTGTGACTAGACTTGAGTGTGATTTCAACCAAGAATCGGTAGCCATGTGCATGACACAAGAAAGGGAGGACAACAAGATTACAAGCCATATAGCATTCATAGAATACACTTTTTTACTGTAGGTCATAACACATCCTTATTAATTAGTTTTTTACACACAGTGAGTCAGACGTCCCATATTTTTTCTTTTCTGTATGACAACTCATGGGAAGAGTCCAGCAGCTGTCGGGTGTCAGTAGTGTGGTTTATCCAATAAAACAGTGTGTATAATAGCAGCCAGCCATGCATGTGTGCATTCGTCACCTTCATGATTTTCTGAGACTTTCAACATCCACTAAAGAATTGCAGCAATGCTACGAGGATGCAGGTACATTGAGACTTATACATTATGAGCAAATGAATTGAAAGGTATTTTGTTCTACATTTCCAGTTGTATAGCCGTGATGATACCCTACTGCTCTCTTTACTGTTGGCAATTCAGCCACATTTATGTAAAGTAGGGCCGTCGTTGCTTCTTGGAGCTGTATTTGCTGTTTTGCATTCCCAGAAGTGATCATGTGCCTGCAGTAGAGTGTATGAGATATGAACTCATACACTCACACTCGCACCACAAACAATACCAGTGAAGAGGTTCCTGTGAATTGCGTCTCATTGTTTCTGCATAATTGACTATAAAGTGAATATGCAAATTAGATTTCTTTATACATACACACTCATACTTTATCTCTGAATTATAAATGAATTAAAACACAGGTGACCGCAGGTACATAGTTATTGAAATATTGGAAAATTGAAAACAAAGAAATTAAGTTGTCCTTACTTTGCAACTGTTATGTTGCTCACTCTTCTCAGAAAGCTACCTGCAAGAAGTTAAAAACGTGTCTGCAGGAATTCAGTGATTGCTTGTCCTACAAGTCACAGTATTGGTTTCATGAAATAAAATGCTGGCTCATACAAACCTTGCCCAACACACTCATAATATTAGCAGAAACAAATCAAAGTAAAACATTTTGCAGAGTTTAATTTACTTTTTACCTTTAACCCCCCCCTCCCCCGCCTCTTTGCTTTTGTATTCTCAGTCTACTTCCAACTCATGCACTGATTTGCTAACAGCCAGAGTGAACAATCGACGTCCGACGCCATTTTGCATACAGCCGAATGACGACTCATTCTTTCAAAGCATATCTAAGAAGCACAATGACACAACAATCTGTTTATTGCTCACAATTCTAAATGTTGCTTTTGATTATTTTCCTGCTTGCTCTATGATCGTGGGCAAGGTTGGTATTTGTGTGCATTTTATTTCACAAAACCCTGACTGTGGTTTGTATGATGAACAAGAACTTCTCAGCCATCTTGATTGTGTGAAAGTATTAATCTTGATTTGCATATTATTATTATTATTATTATTATTATTGTTATTATTATCATCTTCTTTGTCTTATTTTTTGCATTATTATTATTATTATTTTAAATATTATTTATATTATTATCTTCTTGTTCTTCAAGGGCCAGATCAAGAGGGAAAGCCGTGTTTTAAACTTTGTTTTGAGCCAGGCCAAGATGGGTGTGTGGTTGTCCCGAAAAAGGAAAGTTGACGATGGGGCAGAAGTTGATCCCACGGTTCTGTGTAAAAAGTTGATAAAGTCCAGACTTTTTATTGATTTTAGTTTTTACAAGAGAGCAGGAGATCTGGAGAGTTTTTGTGACATGTGGACTGTTAACGGGGCACTGTGCGATGTGAATGAAGAGGTGTTGTGTTTTAGCGATGTTCTGCTGTGAAAGCATTTTATTTTTTTGTCTATTTATGAAATTGCTCTTGCCGACCTGTGTGTTTAGGAAAAGAATGTAAATAAGAGCGGCAAATAAATGTATTTTTTCAAAAATCAAAAAAAAAATCTTCTTCTTCTTATTATTATTATTACTACTACTACTTCTACTACTACCTATCATTACTCATCAGCCCTACATGGCCAGCCCGGTCCCTATCCCTATAGTAGGTGTTCATTCACCGTTTATCCATTTAATTGCCGTGTAACATACCACCCCAAATAGCATTATTTAAAGCTATGCAATCTGGTGACCCAATAAAAACTACATATTTTATGGTTTCAGTTTCCCTGGAAGTTTTGTTTTTCCTCCCTTTAGATTATGTTAGATTCATGTTATTAATAATGTTAATGTTATGTTAGATTAGGTTTTTATTACTGCTTTCCGAAGCATTTGTACTTGTCCAACCTTACGTCCCAGTTGTTATTTGTATGCTATTATGAGAATGACAAAGTATCCTTTTCCTGATCTTCTTATTCTGCTTCCCAAAGGAAGGAGGGAGGACAATGGGGGCCAGTGGTGCCTCCCCCCAAATGCTGCTATGGCTCAGACTATTCAGCCTCATCTCTCTGGTGACCCCCCTGAACCCAGATGATCCCAACGTTTGCAGCCACTGGGAAAGGTTAGATTCCAGAACTCAATCTCCAAAATACTCTACAAAATGAAATAATGCCACTTAAAATAATGCAGTGAACTAATGGATTCGTGTTACAAATCAAGGCTGACAGTTTTGTCAGTAATCAGGCAAAAAAGGTTACTCCTGAGGATAGACTGAGACTGTAAATTCACAATGATGCGAGTGTGACTGCTTGAGTGGTCTCACCACTCAGTACTAGAGCGTAAAATTACTGTGCAAGTTCTGACGAGGGCAACACCGAGTGCAGATTCTGTGATCGATAACCTCTCTGCGAATTTGCAAATATCGCACCTCATGATAATTTTCACCCCTGACTAAATGTTAGATCCATTCATGTTTGGACAAGGGAAATGGCTCATAACAAATTCTACCAACCCAAATCTCATGGTCTCAGGAATCATTACAATCCCAACACCATGTGCTTTTTTGAACTGTCATTCCTAAATAATACAGTAGATTTTGCTGTATATCATTTTGAGGTTTTTATTTCCCCTGTCTGTACTGTTTATGACAGTAATTGTTGTATTTGAAATTATATATATATATATATATATATATATATATATATATATATATATATATATAATACATTGTCATCAAAATGCCTTCTGATGATTGAGTCTCTTACGTGTGAGCTGAGGCCTTAGAGGATTTGTTGTTTTCAAGCTTTCAGTTGACATTTTATACTTTTTTTGAAAGCTCTAGTGCTGATTCAGAATATTGAATTTGTTCAATAAGTGCACAATCAAAAAAACATTTGTTTTATTTGCATGAATATTAATTCCATTCAACATTCTTATAATTGAAAGGATGCATCGCGGCCCAAGTTTTTTTTTTTAACGAATGCCACACATTATCATGGTTTTAAAAGAAAAATCACGACTTGATTAATTGATGAATCCTTTTAGTTTGGAATAATATTTTGTTGTCCTTTACAATACCTTTGCCGTGGTTCATTTCTAGTAAAACATCAAACAAACATCTCGGTGGAGAATTCTGTGAATTACAAATTACAATTTTTAATGATCATGAGCTGATGGTCATTTTTATTTTAGATGAGAATGTTGTGCTGTCTCTTACGCTGTCAATGCATCCTGATGTTCTGCATGTCCTGTTCCTGCAGTTACGCAGTGACCGTCCAAGAGTCTTATGCTCATCCGTTCGACCAGGTCTACTATACTCGCTGTACTGACATTCTCAACTGGTTCAAATGCACAAGACACAGGTACAGTATAAACATTTTCTGGAAGTCTTTACTTCAGACTAATGCAATGATTATGTTTACTGTTAGTTTCTTTTACATTTACTGTATATATAATTCAGGAATAAGTCCTGGAAATGTTACTGATATGTATCACATGTTCATAATATAAAAGAAGAAAATCTCGACTTCTTTTTATTGTAAAAATGTATGGCATGAATAAATCTGACATCTCATTTTTTTGTCAGCATTAGTGTGGCTTATCAAGTTAAGACACATAATCACATGTTCGCAGATCCCTCCTGCTGTATACAGTACAGTAGAGTAGTGCTGTTACTGAATGTGACAGGCAGACATTCACTGGTGCTACCCTAACACTTGGCAGTTCATCTCTGTCTGCTGTGGTCATTTTCATGAAGGACTGTCAGCATATTGGCTTTAATGATCACATTAAGCTTTATAGCCACCAGTTAAGCTCCTTCAGCTAAGAGCTGAGTCATTGAACTTAAGAGGGAAAAAAGTCAGAAAACATTGTCCTTGAGTGAGGAGGAGAAACTCACTTGAACATTTAGGTTACTTCCATCTTTTCCCAAAATGTATCATATTTTTATGAGATTTTAAAGGGACCCCCGTCTGAATACTATCATAACATTTGATTTGCTACCTTAAATGTTTATTCAATTACAAGGGGTGTGAGGCGATTACAATTTTGAATTGTAATTTATCGCATAACTTAAAGTTAACTCATGATTAATCACAAATGTTATATCTGTTCTAAATGTACAATATAATGTACAATGAAATAATTTCCCCCCAAGTTTTCATATTCATAATAAAAGTGGGAAAAAAATGTTAAACTAATAGAAATATTGCTGCATCTTTTAGTCATTGATAAGATTAATTTCATAATACATGAAATTGAGTTGAAATTAAAAAGATATACTGTTAAAAAACAAGTGTGATATTGATTTGTGTTGAGGTAATTTTTCTGCTACTAGATGGCATTAATTGCATTTGTAAGACATTGGTGACAGCTTGGTGCATTTTTCTTTTCATATTAAGAGCCATCCAACCTTTAACATAAAGCAACTTGTGAAATACTGCACATTTTTTAAATTGTAAAATGCAACTTGACCCCAGTCTCCACAAATATATGCATTATTATAAAATGCAATACTGCTAAATTTTGACGTGGACGTGTCTGCTGTGTTGCGACTGGAATTCCCCCAGTACAGGCTTTCCAAGTAAGGAAGGGGGTCATTTTTCGCGCGTGAAAAAAATTGTGGCATTAAAAGAACTTTAAATAACTTGAAATTAACACATTTATTTTGACACCCCTATTTTATTCCAATTTTGATGAATTGGAGTATAACTTGAATACTCTACTTTCTCCATTTTAATATCTTGTTACTACCAAACAGTTAGAGGATGAATTTGTTTGCAATACAGATTGTTGGGTTGGCAGGAAGGTGGAGGGCTAAATCCCTCACAGTACACATGCACAGTATGAGTGATTAGACTACATATAACAGTGACAAGCTAGAGAAGTGGGTAAGCCTTTACTTCTTGATGCCTCAAGATATGTGTGGCGTGGCGACTCATACTTTTTCATCTTACATACATGCTGTTGATGTTCCCTCTCTTGCAATGATTACTTCAGAATCTAGCAGTTCTGGAATTTTCACAATTACATTAAAAAAAGAGAGAGAAATTAAACAAATGAACCAATAATTTTTTGGGGAGATAATAATTGGTTGTATGTGAGTTTGACTTTTCTGTCTGGTCAAAATGCTTGTTGGTAATGCAGCCTGAGCATATTTGTTGTGGAACAAAATATTAAAATTCTGGGTTGAAATCAGTTCTGTATATCACAAATATTTTTTTACAAACACACATTTATCAATATGTCATTGTTGTTTACCAACTGCCACATGTAGCAACACAATATCAGACAGTATGTGTATGTGCGTTCATATCTCATACAGGATCAGCTACAAGACAGCCTACAGAAGAGGTGTGAGAACAATGTACAGACGCCGCTCTCAGTGCTGTCCTGGTTTTAATGAAAGTGGAGACCTGTGTGTTCGTAAGTTGTGGTGATTTTGCTATCATTTGTATTTGCATGATATGTATCCAATGGGAATGCATGTTTAGTTTGACAACTCATAAGAAATCAGAACGCCGCTACATCACACTACTTGTATAATAGTGACTATTTGCAAAGTGTTATATTTTAATAAATACAATTTCACTTTTAGACATTGAAATTAATTGTGTAAGGCTCGATTATATCAGATTTTTTATTCAGGACAAAGACTATTCATAATTTGACTGCTCAATAACAGCAAGCAACTAGCAATGAACAAGCTAGCCTAGGGTGTCCAGATTTTCTAAATTAAACACCGGAATGTTTCAACTTCACTGAAAAGCAAATATACAATAAATTCTCAACAAATGTAATTGCTAGTCAGTCTTCGTCTTGTGGAAACACGCCACCTAGCGAGTAAATGCAGATGAGAATGAGAACGCAAACAAAATGTGAAAGTAAAAAGGAAGGAATTTAACAGTTAAATTCCCTTTTAATGGGTTAATCGTATGAATCGCTGTAACATCTGTGTGATTGACATACACATGACAAAAAAACGGGAAGCCAAGACGGGACCTGTGTATCATCGGGACAAAACAACGGGATTGGTGAAATCCGCCGGCACTCTGGACCCAAGGTTCATAAACCAGGACTGTAAATCCATCTGGTTACCCTAAGATAGTAACTAATTAGAAAACTACTACTACAAAAAAGTCTGAAATGTTCATGATGCAGCGCAACATGATGACGCGCTTCATAAGTTTTGTCTGATTTGTTGTTCCTAAGATTTTTGTAGCTGTGCTGAACATCTGCCATGTTGCTGTCTTTATATCAACCTCTTCCAATGTGATCATCATGTCTCTCTTTACAACCATTCTGCCAGTGAGTCGATGCCTCGCTCATTGCTATGCAGTATGATGTCATTCACGTAAAGGAGGTTAATGATGATTGATCCAATTTGGAACTGGTATACGTAGTCACTTTTGATTTTCTACTGTAGTTCAGGAGGTTCAGGCCTTTGCAGAACTAGGGACACTTGTCACTATGGCACAGTGAAAATAATTTATGCCCCTGTCTTTGGATTGCCCTTGACAGTGTCCTGGTCCTCGCATCACATTATCCATGTGTGTGGCTTTATTTTTTTTCTTAAAGGGGAAGTCAACCCAAAATACATTTATTGACAAAGATATTTTTTATGCATCCCCAAGTAGTCTAAATATTGTATTCTACTTAGTATTACATTAGTGCAATATGAGTTAAGAAGCAAGATCCAGCTGTTTTTGTCCATCTCAGGGGGCGGCCATTTTGCCACTTGCTGTCGACTGAAGATGACATCACAGTAGCGCAGAGCTCAGGCAACGACCAATCACAGCTCACCTGTTTTCTGAAAGCTGAGCTGTGATTGGTTGTTACCTGAGACCTGAGCAACTGTGATGTAATTTTCACTTGACAGCAAGTGGCAAAATGGCCGCCTTCTGATATTGATAAAAGCTGCTGGATTTTGCTTCTGATATTCCACACATGTAATATTAATTAGAATATCATGTTTAGTCTAGTGAGGTCACATATAACATATTATTGTCAATAAATATTTAAGGTTGACTTCCCCTTCAAGTCAATCCAGGCTGTGTTGGTCGATCTGATCTGATCTGATCAGGATTGGACTGCCCTGTCAACCAGTAATGGGTGCTGGGCTCCTCAAGTTCCTCATGTGTAGAGCCATGTGCCTAGGCCTATTGATCTTACCCACAGGAGTTTTCACATCGTGCAAAGGCATGTTATTTCCTGGTAGTTAGATGAAATTACTGCGCTCCCTTCTGGGGGATCCTTCATTTTTAGGACCCTGTCTCACCTTGCCTTAATCCTTCTGGGTTGGTCCCATCCTGGTTAATTTGTGCTGTCAGACATCCATGGACTGCACTAGTCAGTTGATGCGGCTCATATCTCGGCCTGATCCCGTCCACTTGCTTTTCATTCTTGATACTCCTAGCATGTTTGCTCCATAAGTATTTTTCAGCCCTGGGCGGGTTAGTTCTTGACATATATTTCTGCCATCGAAAATATAATTTGAGTGTTCTATTTTCGTTTTACCTTACTTTACGGGTGGGAATGAGCTCATACTCAAAACAAATAAAATTTGCTCACAATCCAAGCAAAGCTTGCTTAATGCCATCTGCAAGATAATCCCCTCAAAATAAACAAGCAAGCATACAACTAGGTTTTCTTAATGACAAGGGTAAAAAATAAACCTTTAATTTGAACAAACATTTGAATCTTGGGGTTTCGACCATTATCTGTGTCCACATATCACAACTCACACTTGTAAATTTTGCCGTTAAGCTCCTTGTTAGAGAACAACAAATTGTGCTAAAAATGTACTATATCATTGAATGGCTGGTAGTGCATTCAAAAGTTTGGTGAAGGTTCAGTTGGCCTAATGATGTATGGTTCAATGTTTTACTTGCTATCAGTGGTTGATATCAAGTGTTGCCACAGTTACCTTGAAAAAGGTAACCTTAGTTACTTGACTGATTACTTGGCTTTAAAAATAACTCCATTACTATCCTGATTCCTTGATTTTAAAAGTTACTTTATTAGTTATTAGTTATTAGTTATATTAGTATTCAACGGTGGCTGACAACCCATCTTAACATAAAATGGACAACCGGTTTTGTTAATATTTAATTGGTAGTGCATTTTTGACAGTGATGTTAAATTTTTTATTTGAAAAAAGTTTTAATTAAAAATAACATAAAGAAACCTTATTTGACTAAACATAAGTAATTGTTTTTTATCTTTAAAAATGCGGATGGTAAAGGGTTAATGTTTAAAAAAAATAAGATGCAAGATGTGGTACATGGACTTTCTGTCATTAGTTATTATATACAGTAAAAGGCAATGTTTACATTTTTCGGATTGATACTGAATAATCCTTACTTAGCTTATATTTGTATGATAACAATGTTGCATGCCTATACAGTATACTATTTAAAATGTATTTTTTTATGGGACTGACAGACTCTGAAACAAATTCTTCTAAATAAAGTTGACCATATCCAAATTTGACCAACAAATGAATGTGTCCCAATTTTAAGTTTATTCCACCACAGGGAATAAATGCTCTGCACAAATATCACCTCAGTAAATATTAATTCAGCCATGTTGATTATTCAGGCTTGTTAAAATTGCCTAAAGGTACATAAAACATATCCCTTATCTTTTCACATGCACCCAGCAGCTATCTGCTTTATTACTGCTTTCTGCTTTTAGAGCTGACAGTGTGGTATCCCATTCCTGTTATTTCAATCAATTTCTACTTGACCACTCACATCTTTGTAGTCAACCGAAAACAAATATCATGCTGGAAATGATGGAAATGTATGAACATTTAAAAATAAAATGCTCAACCCCCCCATCATTATTTTGTGATGATGATAATCATTCCATACTCCCCTTATCATCAGATGGGACAATTAGAGCATTGATGTTTTTGCGGTCTTTTATGCATATCTAATCAAACATATTTATTCTGTCCAATTTAACATAATTTAGAGAGACAATTAATGCTTTTATTTAGCCTGTAACCATTTGAGCCAGAGATCGTTTTTGAAGAAGATGACTGGATAAACTTTTTGCCATACATTAATAGTTATTAACTAACATCAACTCTTTAGAAGCTTTCCCCAAAAAGGGTTTTAATGACAACAAAAGATGGCTGAGTTAGTTGAAATATCCATTCCGTTTTTACCTTTTAATTACCGTTAGTACCACAACTGCTATGAAATGATTTATTTTTATTTTCACTGTATTTAGAGGCACGGCAAATGGATGAATGATATGATATGGATTGTTTTTCAAGAAAAAGAAAGAAATATTGTAACTTAACTGTTGTTTTAAGATAAAACTTTTCTATTTTGTCTAATAACATATATTTATCTCTTACTGATATATTTCCCTCAAAATAAGTCAATTATCCACCCTAGATGGTAAATTCTATAGCAGAGTGCTGCTTTTTCATAAGTGAATGGGCTATCCTGGGGGCAGCCACTGCTAAGGAGAAGCACATTGTGTGTCTTTATTCAGCATCAGCTTGTAAACAACCTAATTCAATTCTCCTGTAGGACCTGGACAAATAACTTGCAAGTCTATTGTGCAGCGTTGCCTCCGTCATCCACCCGCTAACACACAAGCGTACATTGATTGCATGTTGTCGCCTTGTTACGTACAAAGCATGCCTTCCAGCTTTGCTAACATAAACAAATTAGGACAGGGTTTTTCTTATTTTCAACATGAGCAAATTGAAAGGTTCCCCTCTTTCATAGAGAAATAATGTTGCTTGAGGCACAAATCAAAATTGAGGGGCTTTCATAGCAGTTTTGCAGAATTGTTTTTGATTTACTTTGTGTCAAACATTTTATAGTGGGCTTGATGCCATTTCTTATTAGGAGTTCATATACTATGTAAATACTACACTAAATCTATTTTAATGTACATTGTACACCAGTTGGAAATCTGAAGGAAATCTTGAATACATTTATTATTATTTCTCTTAGTATGGAAATTAAATTTGACTTAAATCAACTTTGATATTTTCCGTCAGTATCTGTCACCTATAAAATTTCTATCCCAATTAACAATCACCAAAAATACTGCACAATATCTGCTATTGCATCCACGGAATTATAAGTCTATCACAAAAGGTAAGGAAATATGTGTTTGGTAGACTATTTAATTGTTGTTACAATGCTTGCTGGCAATACATTTTATTATATTGGAGAGCCTCTGTATTACCCTTTTTATGGTGCCACATTAATAAGGAACACACATTTGTGGGATAAGAAACAGTGTGTGGGTTACAGTTTTACAAAATCTTCACTGCCAATTACAAACAACTTCAGCCTTCCTGAAATACTCATCCCCTGAAGGCTCTGACATTTGGTCTCCAGATTGTACTTGTACTCTACCAAGCAAGTGTTATCTCATTTGTGTCATCATCAATCTCTCTGCCAAGTCGAGTTATTTTTACATCCCCCTCACCACAAAATAGTCTCAAAACGCTTTAAAGGTTCAAAGTTCACAAGGGTTAGGTTAGGGAGTTGGGTTAAATCAATGGGTATCACTGATGTTGACCACCCACCCGGGCAAGGAAAAACATATTTTAGTTTTTTTTTTTTATGGAAGAAACCTTGAGAAGTGATCACAGATGAAGGGATCCCCAATCCCTGGATGACTAGGTGGACAACCTTTATTGGAAGATATGACGACAAAGCTATAAGACAGTGAAGTGATTCTCTTTATCCATCCATCCATCCATCCATTTTCCTAACCACTTGTCCTCACAAGGGTCGCGGGGGTTGCTGGAGCCTATCCCAGCTGGCTTCAGGCAGTAGGCAGGGCACACCCTGAATAGGTTGCCAGCCAATTGCAGGCCACACAGAGACAAACAACCATATTCACAATCACACCTATGGACAATTTGGAGTGTCCAATCAACCTGCCACGCATGTCTTTGGGAGAAAACCGGAGTACCTGGAGAAAACCCACGCAAGCACGGGGAGAACATGCAAACTCCACCCAGGAAGGCCGAAGCCTGGACTCGATCTCACGTCCTCTGCACTGGGAGGCGGACGTGCTAACCAGTCAGCTACCGTGCCGCCGTGATTCTCTTTAGGACCTGTCTAACTGCAGGCTTTTACCAGACATGGCAGGGAAGACCAGAATGCACCTCATTACACTGAGTCGAGGCAGGATGTAACAAATGCATGAACTGTGGTCTCTGTATCACTCATGCAGAGAATAGGATACATCTTAGTGATATTGTGAAGAGATGAAAATACACACTTCTAGTAATTGCTATGCAGTTGAAAGGAGAGCGTTGAGTAAAATATGGCCCAGAAGAGTGGCAGGTAGGATCAAAAGGTTTAGTTTTTAATTAAACAAAATGAGGAGGTGACCATTGTACTGGCAATCCAAAACAAAAAACACCAAACAAGAGACAAATGATGACTTTTAGACCAGGTTGTCACGATGGGTGTTAGTGGTTGCAAGATGGACCCAAATGCGGGGAGGAACAGCAGGGAGACAGGAAAGAAGGGCAATGTGAGGATCTTTATTGAAACGTGCAGGGACAGTGACTGGACGTGACATGAGAAGACTGGTTGCCAAAATTGGCCAAGGCAAGAGTAGACTGGTTGCCAAGACTTGGACTGGACGAGAGGAGGCTGGTTGCCATGATGTGGACTGTGACGTGGACTGTGACGTGGACGACTGGGTTAGCTGTGGCGATGATGATGATTTGGTAGTGATGGCAAAATCTAAACTGCGTTTTGGTACGTACCAGAACCCAGGCGGAAATGGTGATTCTTTTTTTTCTTTTTTTTCTGGGGAGCTCAGTATTGTTCATTCGGTAATTTTACCGATTTGACATGTCATCATCATTGCTCTCCTTTTTATTTATTTTTTGTATTTTTATTTTTATTTTGTATGTGGGTGAATATGTGTATGTGCGTGCGTGCATTCATTAGTTCACCTAAAACCTATAAAAAAAATAAAAATCCCATACCGTTTCCCTAAACCGAACACTTCCAGCCAGAGTCGTGAGGCAGTCAGGAAACCCGAAAAAAGACCAAAGAAAAGAAAGGAAAGTGAAATCCAGCACCGACCAGACACCACCCACCAGGCCACCAACCAGAGTCCTTCACCAACCCCAGAGACATCCAAACTCCAACAAATCAGGGAGACCTCAAGAGACCAAAGGAGAGACTGAGGAAAGGAAGGAAGGACAGACGAAGCGGAGTGAGATCCACAGACACCAGCCTCCACCGATTCAATGACCTGAGGAAGATTGTGTCTGAGTTTCGATAGATGCTGGTGTGATGGATCTGGCGTGCATGAAAATCTCCACCAAAGAGGGGAGCCGTCGACCCCCGCCAGGACAGAGCAAGCGCAACACCTCAGGGCCCCCCAGGCCGCGGCAGCGCCAAAAGACGACCCCCGGGCCCCGCAGGGGCCACTGGCCGGAGAGCAAACCCAGGAGCAGGAGCTCCCCCCACCCCAACGCGGCCCGCGCCCCCAACCCAACGCAACAGGACGGGGCACTGCAGGCCCGCCAGGAACCCCACCGGCCCACAGCCCCCGCTCCCCCCACGCCCCCACCCCTGCCCCCCATCCACCCCCACCATCCAGCCCAACCCAGCCCCAGCCGCCCCCAAACCCCCAGACACCCTCCCACCCCCAGCACCCCCCCACCCAGCCACACCCCCCCAAACAAGCCGCCACTCCCCCCAACCCCACCCCCACCAACCGGCAGCCCCCCAGATCCCGGGGATCCCCCGCACCCAGGCACCGGCGCCGAAGAGGGGCCGGGTAGCGGAGCGGAGAGGGTATCCGCACCCACCCCATCCCCCACCGCGTGGAGGGACGGAACACCGGGGGCAGAAGGGGAGATGGGGGCACCGGAGGACAGGCGGCACCCCCAAACCCCAGGCCCAGCGGGAAAAGGCCCCGGTCATCACTCCAGCGTTCTTAGTGAGAGTTAACCCTGTTACTGAGTTCGCCAGCTCGCCGACTGGCGAACTCTACCCCTAAACCTTGAATGTGACCCCACTCAGTGTATACCCCCAACCGGTTGTCGAAACATGACAGGTTGGACAGTTAAGAGAGAGAGAATGATCTATACAACTGAAACTTTGTCAAACAAGGGTGCTGAGATTCTGCCAGGATGTCCTTGGGATCTGGCTGGGATCACTCAGTCCCCGTCCAGACGGAAGCAAAGTCGGCTTCGTTCCTCTAAGCAAGCCCAGGAGGCTGCGCAAAATGACTACGACACGGCTATCCGCCATTGTTGTTGACAGACTTACGGTTTGCGCGCAGTCACGAGAATGGAGCATACGTCATCAAACTGTGACAATGCCTCGTCATCGAGCTGCGACCATTACGTCATTTCTGGAGGAGTATCCTGCATATGGTGTCCAGACGGAAGCGTACGGAGCGGAGCGCGTTTTGAACTCTTTCCACTCTGAAGCCCAGTTTCAAAAGTGATCGGTTTCAAGCTCCAAAACCGCGCCATCGTGTGGACAAACAGCCTAAATGGTAAGAAACTTGTGAGGATACATTGAAACTGGCTTTCGTGTGGACGGGGCCTAAGACTCAGTGATCTTTCAGCACTGTTGAACGACGCAAGAGGAAAGCAAAGGAAAGCACTCACTCACTACATTTAATAATGACATGAAAAAGGCTGGACCAAAACCAGCAAACTAAATACACCCAGACTAAAACAGTCAGTGACGGAGAGACGAGGAGCGGGGAAGACACAAAGGTACCATGATAACAAGATATGAGTGAACAGACGAGTGTGAGTAAAACAACGAGATTACATGAAAGTATCTGTAACCAAAATGTAGTGAAAACAAAACAGTCCAAAACAAAAAGGATAACCATCGCAGTAATACAAACAAATAATAGCTAAAGGACACATAAGGTTCTGAGCCACCACCGATCGGAGGCCAGAACCTGCTAAAGTGAGGTGTGAACATGCTTGGTGTCACCATACTGTTTGACGATGAAATTTGCAGAATCACTTGCACGGATCATATTTTATGCACCAACATATTTTTATCAGTCTTCATTTCTGCATATTTTTTTTCATGCTATCTTTATTTGTTATTGAGTAGCCACTTGCTCAGACAGAGGGAAAAGAATGATAAGTAGCACATCATATCTCTGTGATAGAGGAGTAAAAGTCTCCAAGCTGTCAGCCTGTCGTCTGCCTACACACGTCCTACCTGATGAATGATGCAGTATTCATAGTCAGATGCACAAGTGATCCTCACAAAGTGAGCTGCAAGGGATGATAAAGAAGTTCAGTCTGTCGAATTTGAACAAGTTGGGCATTTGATAATGAAGATGATCCCTCTGATCTTTTCATTCCATTAAGTGTGTGTGGGTTTAGCTACACACACACACACACACACACACACACACACACACACACACACACACACACACACTATACAATCTGTTATTTTTTTTACCATGCGTAAAAAGCAAACTGGATTTATACCAAAGTATCAAATAATTTCAGAACTCTAGGTATTTGAAAAATGTATCTCTCTCTTTTTTAATTTTTATAAAAAACTAAACACCCTCTGTGCTTGTGGTTGTAGTTATTTACAGACTTTGACTCCCCCGATGCCTTGGCTGCACCTAGAAATTCTGTCCATAATGGTTTTTAACCGAATCAGTTAAAAAGGGCAGACTTGGCGAAGTCCAACTCCTTTATTGGAAATGAATTCGACTTAATGCCGGCAATGGGACCAAACTTTGACACTGGCTGTGCAGAGACCACACAACCCATATCAGGGGGTTCGGTACCCCATACTCCTGGAGCATCCACTACAGAAGTCCTGAGGTACATCAAGTGTAATTTAAAATATATATATTTTTGCTGTAAAAATAAGTTTGTTTCACAACCTTTTAGTAAGTCTAAATCTAATCTTAGTCTAAATCTAATCATTTAAATGTATCTGTGATGTTATATAACGTAGCATAAAAGTGGGGGGAGGGACGTTATTCTCCACAAAGTATAATATGCTTTTCCACTATTTGAACACCTGATACTGTCACTAGTTTTCACCCCAAAATACAAATCAATGTTCACAATAAAACATTGCATCTTGCACCTTTCTTCCACATTGTCAATGTAAAATTTATGCAATACATTATTAAACTTTATTAGTTACAGTAACTTTTGAATACAATCATCTTTTGAATAGAATCATCAGCAAGTAAGCCATTTTCACACTAAGAATGCACTACATCAGTTTGCTCCCTCTTAGCGTCCTATTCACCACGAATATTGCTCAAATCATATACCGGCACAATTGAATGTAGTTTGCACCTGATTTACCACACATGGCTATGCTCGATTTGCGCCAAGAACACCATAGCAGAATAATAGCAGTTGAGAGAAAGATGGAAATGATCAGAAACTGAACTTGGACTGAGAAGGTGCAAAAGCGAGACTGTCAGAAAACAGTTTCTGGACATGTGTTTTCCTCATTGAACGCCATGAAGCGGTAATGAGCGGAGATGAATACGACAATGTCATTCATTCATTTAATGTCCATAAAATACAGATTATTGGTGTGATCATTTTTACACTTTCAAAGGCTGATGTGGGCATATCTAGAGATGTGCATTTTTGCATTTTCAGATAGCGTAACAGGGTGTTAATGCATCATGTGCAAATGATGATGCCTGGGCAGATCAGCGAATGCGGCATTTGGGGGTGGGTTGCCCTCATCTTAGGTGAACATCGAAGCAGGTTTTCATTCAAGATATCCCCCGCCAGAGAGGTGACATTCCATGTCCCAAGAGTTTGAGATCGGTCCGCCAAGGTCCCCGCCCTTGGCCACCGCCCAGCTCTCTGTGCACCCGATCCCTTTGGCCCCTCCCACAGGTGGTGAGCCCATGGGAAGGGGGACCCATGTTGCCTCTTCAGACTGGGCCCAGTCGAGCCCCATGGGTGCAGGCCCGGCCACAAGGGACTTGCAAATGAGCCCCACTTCCAGGCCTGGCCGTAGAATGGGGCACCGGTGACCCACGTATGGGAAACGTCTGTACTTTTCTTTTTTTTTCATCATAAGGGGTCATGTGAGCCGTTATCCCCTTTGGCTGCCACCCAGCTCGCTACGCACAAGACCTCTTTGGCCCCTCCTACAGGTGGTGAGCCCATAGGAAGGGGGACCCATATTGCCTTTTCGAGCTATGCCCGGCTAGGCCCCATGGGTGAAGGCCCGGCCACCAGACGCTCGCCTTCGAGCCCCACCTCCATTCCTAGCTCCAGAGGGGGGCCCCGGTGACCCGTGTCCGTGCAAGGGAAACCACGTTCAAATATTTGTACTCGTCATAAAAGATCAGTTAGCCATGTTTTGTCTGGTCGCTCACCTAGACTCTGCCAGGGGCAAAAACCCCAGACAACATAGCTTCTAGTATCATTGGGACACACAAACCCCTCAATCACAGTAAGGTGACGGGCGTAAGGTGAGCATAATAAATTTTGCAGCTACAACATAAAACTTGAAACTGCCAAAAGTGTCTGTAATCTTTTTTTTTTTTTAATACTGTAAAATTTACACTAGCGGCATATTTGCCTATAGCTTCAACTCTTGCGCCTCTTCAAAGATGCGACTTATTAGCAGCTTGTTCAGAACACCACAACATATTTTACTCTTTGCGTCTCACCAAACTCACCAAAACCATGTTTACTGTTCAAACATTTTTCAATAAACTCCATGTTGAAGTGTTATCTGTACACATTTTTAAACAAAATCTGCATCCATTACAACATTTGGTTTAGATCTGCCCTGCTCAATTGCACAACCCCATGCCGAAAAGGCGTCTTATTTTTGTTGCACACATTTTGTTCTTGTACTATCAGTATTTCCACCTCTGTGTAAGTTTGTCCTTTTCCCATTTATTTTCTACAGTGATTTTGGCTGTATTTACATCTTATGTATTGTTATGTATTCTGCACTCCCTGATTTATATATTTTTTAAATGTTTTTTATTTTATTTTTATGTCATATATCATATACAGGTGCTCGTAAAAAAAATTGGGGGAATATTTTCAAAAAGTTGATTAATTTCAGTAATTCCATTCAAAAAGTCAAACTTTCATAGATTATAGATTCAGGGCCCACAATTTGAGTGATTTCAAGTATTTATTTGTTTATTTTTACATTATTTGAGCTTCCAGCTCATAAAGCCCATGAAAACAGGATGTCAAAAAGTTTTGAATGATGTGAAGAAATCACCATGCATGCTTCCCAGTCTATCGCATGGAAAAAAAAAGATGGATGGATGGATGGTATTTTCAAAACGATATGCCAATCTTCAATCGTTGGTGTCATGATTTGGGTCAGCTGGTGGGCTCCACCCACCATACACACCTGCTGCCCATCTTGCCATCAGACCTCTATAAAAGCCTGATGGACACAGCAAGGAGTGTCGGGTGATTACCCCGAGACGCCGCTCTCTTGACCCGACTGTACTCGTCTTACAAGTTTTCTCCTGCTTCCCATGACTTACCTTTTTGCCGCCACTGTGCGTGCTTTTGAGTTTGTTTGCTATCCGCCTGTGCGTGTGAGTTTTTGTTTGTTTTCGTCCGCCTGTGTGCGTGATTTTGAGTTTGTTTGCTATCCGCCTGTGTGCGTGAGTTTGTGTTTATTTTTGTCCGCCTGTGTGCGTGATTTTGTGTTTGCGTTTATCGCCACAGTAAATCAAAGTTATCCGCATCCCTGCCGTGGCTCGCCTTCCTCACTGCATCTGGGTCCGCCCTTCTCAAGCCGTGACAGAATCACCCGACCAACTATGGACCCCGCAGATCCCAACAGCCCGCGCCAGGTCCTGGCCAGCCATGGACACTTGCTCGGCCGGCACGAGCAATACTTCCAGGATCTAAAGGAGGTGATGTCGGCACTAACTGCACAGATTGGATCGCTCACCTTAAAGATGGAGCGGAGACCGGAATCCACGGCCGCGGAAGACTCACGACCTGCCAGAGCGTCTCCTGTTTTCCCCACTTCCCGATCAGCAGGCAATCTTGTCTTCCGGGAACCCAATATTCCGCATCCCCCCCGCTACGCTGGCGAGATTGGTGGGTGTGACCAGTTCCTTCATCAGTGTAGCCTGGTCCTCGACCAACAGCCGTACACCTTCCCGGACGACGGCTCCAGAGTTGCTTTTATTATGAGCTTGCTTTCCGGCCAGGCAGCATTATGGGCGATGGCGGCCAGCAAAACCAACCCGGAGCTCCGAGCCTCAGTTCCTGCCTTCCTGACTGAATTCCGTAATGTCTTCGACCACCCAGTAAGAGGGAAAGAAGCAGGCAGCCGCTTACTGGACCTCCAGCAAGCCGGCTCCTCCGTGGCGGAATTCTCCATCTCTTTCCGGATTTTGGCCGCCGAGAGTGGTTACTGCGACGCGGCGCTGTGCGGAATTTTCCGGCAGGGACTAAACCCGCGGATTAAGGATGAGCTGGCGGCACGGGACGAGACGTCCACGCTGGAGGAGCTCATCGGCTTGGCCATCCGGTTGGATAACCGGTTGCGGGAGCGACGGCGGGAACGGGAGGAGGAGGAGCGACGACCGGAGGCAACGGAGACGTCTGCTCAGCCGGTGTCGGCCACGTCCGCGGGGCGCTTCGTCGACGCCCCGCCTCCCAACGCTTCATGGCGACGCGCGCCTGCCAGAGATGGCGCGGAGCCTTTGCAGCTGGGAGGAGAGCGGCTCTCGGCAACGGAGCACACGGACCGGTGGAGACACCTAGCGGCCAAGTGTGGGAGGCGGCCTGAGAGACACAGGCACGTCGCACCTGTTCCAGCCCCAACCATCCCATTCCAACGTAACCCAAGGAGACTACTAGTCTCAGGAGAGATGACATGGGGGGGGGTAAACGCTAGGATGACGGCTCTGGTGGATTCAGGGTCGGATGAATGCATTATTGACCCGAGGATGGTGGACATCCTGAAATGCCCGGTGGTTGAACTCAAGAGAGCCAAGGAGATGCGCGACCTCGACGGGCGCACCCTGGGTGTGATTTCACACCGAACGGAGAGCCTACAGATGCGTCTATCGGGGAACCACGTGGAAACCGTTCAGTTCCTCATTATGCCGTCCCGGTCGGCCCCAGTGGTCCTGGGCCTGACTTGGCTGGCCAGGCATAACCCGGACATTAACTGGGGCATTCCCAGGGTGGAGAGATGGAGTGTTTTCTGTCACTCGCATTGCCTGCAGTCAGCAGTGGATGGTCACCGTGGCCCAGCCAAAGCCACGTTAGAGGAGATTAACCTGGATGAGGTACCGGCAGAATACCACGACTTGCGGGAGGTGTTTAGCAAGGACCGGGCCATGTCTCTCCCTCCACATCGACCTTATGACTGCGCAATAGAACTGGTTCCTGGGGCACCGCTGCCTGGTACACGCCTATATCACATCGCCAAGCCGGAACGTCAAGCCCTCACGGAGTACCTCACCACGTCCCTGGCGGCCGGACTGATTCGGCCTTCCAAGTCACCGCTAGGGGCGGGGTTCTTCTTCGTGGAAAAGAAAGACAAGACCCTACGCCCGTGCATCGATTTCCGTGGTCTGAACGACATAACTATCAAGAACAAATATCCGTTGCCGCTAATGGACTCAGCGTTTGCTCCCTTACATTCAGCCACGGTATTCACCAAACTGGACCTTCGCAGTGCCTACCATCTAGTGAGGATAAGGGAGGGCGATGAGTGGAAGACAGCATTTAAAACACCTATTGGGCATTTTGAGTACTTGGTGATGCCGTTTGGCCTCTCAAACGCTCCCGCCGTGTTCCAGGGATTCATTAATGACGTCCTGCGCGACATGCTCAATCATTTTTGTTTTGTTTACCTGGACGACATTTTGATTTTTTCAAGAAATCAAACCGAACATCGACAACATGTTCGGCTGGTCCTGGAACGACTGCTGGAAAACCGGCTGTATGTAAAAGCCGAAAAATGTGAGTTTCACGCCAGTTCAGTCCAATTCCTCGGCTACATTGTGGAGAAGGGTCGATTGAGAGCCGACCCAGCGAAGATCCAGGCCGTGGTCGAGTGGCCCACTCCCACATCCAGGAAACACCTACAGAGGTTCCTTGGATTCGCAAACTTCTACCGTCGATTCATTCGCAACTACAGCTTAAAAGCGGAACCACTAACAAGACTGACATCCACCAAAATTCCGTTTGTTTGGACCCAACAGGCAGAGGCCGCATTCGTCAATTTAAAAGTATTATTTTCGCGTTCCCCGGTGTTGACACACCCCGATGAGACTCTTCCCTTTATCGTCGAGGTCGACGCTTCAGAGACAGGAGTGGGGGCAGTGTTATCCCAACGGTCACCGGAGGACCAGAGGCTACACCCATGCGCCTTCTTCTCGCGCCGGCTCAACCAGGCTGAGCGCAACTACGACGTGGGCAACCGGGAGCTGCTGGCCGTTATCCTTGCGTTGCAGGAGTGGCGGCACTGGCTGGAGGGCGCGGCGGAACCTTTCCAGATTTTTTCTGACCACAAAAACTTGGCGTACCTCCGGTCCGCCCGAAGGCTGAATCCCCGCCAGGCACGCTGGGCCCTGTTCCTAACCAGATTTAATTACACCATCACCTACCGACCAGGAGCCCGGAACACCAAGCCGGACGCCTTGTCCCGAATACACAGTCCAGCCGCCGAGGGGTCTCCACCCGAAACCATTGTCCCGGAGGACAGAGTATTGGGAGCCCTCCGGTGGGAAGTGGAGCGGAAGGTGGCGGATGCAGCGGACGACACGCAGACCCCGGTCGCGTGCCCTGAAGACAAGTTGTTCGTGCCCACACACCTTCGGCAGGAAGTGCTGCAGTGGGGGCATGCGTCGAAGGTAGCATGTCACCCTGGGGTGAGTCGCACGCTGTCCTTGGTAGCACAGAGATTTTGGTGGCCTGGGCTGCGCAAGGACGTCCAGGACTATGTCACGTCCTGCACGGTGTGTGCCCGTAATAAGTCCTCCCGCCTGAAGCCATCCGGCCAGCTCCGACCCCTGCCCATTCCCCACCGTCCTTGGTCGCATGTGGCCCTGGATTTCATTACCGGACTACCTACTTCCAACGGGCGGTCGGTAATCCTGACGGTGGTGGACCGGTTTTCAAAGATGGCCCACTTTATCGCCCTGCCCAAATTGCCCACCTCGCTACAAACGGCGGATATCCTGATAAAAGACGTTTTCAGGATCCACGGGATTCCAGTGGACCTCGTCTCCGACAGGGGGCCCCAGTTCGTGTCCCGGGTTTGGAAGGCCTTTTGCAAGTCCTTGGGGGCTACGGCTAGCCTGTCTTCGGGCTACCACCCCCAATCCAATGGGCAGACGGAGCGTGCCAACCAGGATTTGGAGGCAGCGCTTCGATGTGTGTGCCATCAGCACCCTTCCTCGTGGGCGTCCCACCTCCCTTGGGTCGAATACGCCCACAACACTCTCGAGTGCTCGGCCACAGGCCTGTCCCCGTTCAACGCGGCCTGTGGCTATCAACCCCCCTTGTTTCCTTCCCAGGAGGGCGGTGTTGCCATTCCCTCAGTCCAGACCCACCTCCGCCGGGCTTGCAGGGTTTGGCAAGACACTAGGAAGGCCCTGTGCCGCACCTCGGACCGCAACAAGCGGCTCGCGGACAGGCACCGGGTTCCGGCACCGCTCTACCGACCGGGTCAGAAGGTGTGGCTCTCAACTAGGGACCTACAGTTGGCGGGGAGTTCAAGGAAGCTGGGGCCGCGGTTCATCGGCCCGTTTGAGGTCAACGCTATGGTAGACCCGGTAGCGGTCCGGCTCAACCTGCCCCCTACTCTCAAGGTACACCCAGTGTTCCACACGTCCCTGCTTAAGCCTGTCTCTTCCAGCCCCTTGTGCCCGCCGACCGCGCCCCCGCCGCCTCCCCGGGTCGTGGGGGGGCAGCCGGTGTACACAGTAAGGGACATTCTGGACTCTCGAAAGCGGGGCAGAGGGTTTCAGTATCTGGTCGATTGGGAGGGGTACGGACCCGAGGACCGCCAGTGGGTCCCCCGCTCCTGGATATTGGACCAGTCCCTCGTTCGGGATTTCCATTTAGCACACCCATCGGCGCCGGGTGGTCCGCCTAGGGGCGTCGTTAAGGGGGGGGTACTGTCATGATTTGGGTCAGCTGGTGGGCTCCACCCACCATACACACCTGCTGCCCATCTTGCCATCAGACCTCTATAAAAGCCTGATGGACACAGCAAGGAGTGTCGGGTGATTACCCCGAGACGCCGCTCTCTTGACCCGACTGTACTCGTCTTACAAGTTTTCTCCTGCTGCCCATGACTTACCTTTTTGCCGCCACTGTGCGTGCTTTTGAGTTTGTTTGCTATCCGCCTGTGCGCGTGAGTTTTTGTTTGTTTTCGTCCGCCTGTGTGCGTGATTTTGAGTTTGTTTGCTATCCGCCTGTGTGCGTGAGTTTGTGTTTATTTTTGTCCGCCTGTGTGCGTGATTTTGTGTTTGCGTTTATCGCCACAGTAAATCAAAGTTATCCGCATCCCTGCCGTGGCTCGCCTTCCTCACTGCATCTGGGTCCGCCCTTCTCAAGCCGTGACAGTTGGTTGGATTCCCTTTGCCTTAATCACTGCCTCGATGCGCCGTGGCATTGGCTGGGGGTCCTGGAAGCCCAGGCTTTCTTGATGCTTGATGCCAGCTCTTTGTTTTTGGGACTGGTGGCCCTCATTTCCTCTTGATAGTACTGTATTACAAGAGGAAAACAAGGGCCACAATACCATCCATCCATCCATCTTTTTCCCCCATGCAAAACACTGGGAAGTATGCATGGTGATTTCTTGACATTATTCAAATTTTTTGACATGGGTTTTATGAGCTGGAAGCCCAAATGTAAAAATAAACAAATAAATACTTTAAATCACTTAAGTTGTGGACCCTGAATCTATGATCTATGAAAGTTTTACTTTTTGAATGGAATTCCGGAAATTATTAAACTTTTTGAGGATATTCTAATTTTTTGACGAACATCTGTAAACTCGAAATATAACTCTTAGTGAAGTAACGCAACTGTTTTTTGATTGTATATGTTATATATAAGCACCTGATTTCAATGGTGACATCTGTGGAAGAATTACTGACTTGATCTCCAAAAATATTTACACATAAACAATTTTTTGAGATGATGAAACAATCATTTAATTTTGATGCAGCAATCAACATGTTGTGATGTCAGTCACTGGTGTAGTTAAATCGGATCAGCAGGGTTTTAATTAGCTCTTAAGTGAGATGAGTATAATAATTGTGATTAACGTTGCTTTTGTTCTATTTTAATCTCAGCCTTGTGCACTGAGGAGTGTGCCCACGGTCGGTGTATCTCTCCTGACACCTGTCAATGTGAGCCCGGCTGGGGAGGTCTGGACTGCTCCAGCGGTGAGTCCGAATCTAGTTTAAAGATGTGACTGAATTGTGTGCTTTTCACTGCAACTGTGCGTGAAGTCTTGAAAACTATGAGCGCGGTGAAGTGTGTGTTTGATGTTATGTGCTTAAAAAACAACAAAAACATGAATGTGAGTGACTTGATAATTTTGTGCACACTGACTCAAGTCTCTACTTAACATTGTAAGCCTTCATAAAAAATGGCCAGTGAAATTTTACATCATTGAAAATATCTATTTGATTTGGTGCAAATGGGAGTAGCGTCTTTGTAGAGCCACACAATTAATTTGAAGAGCAGATTTTTTTTAGGCTTAGATTTTTTATTTGTCAGTTTTTTGAGAGAAGCTGAACACTAAAGTGCATTTTAGGAATGGTAATCATTCTGCTGTATTTCATTGGATTATCAGTCTAGTCTCATTATTTTCTCCTGAACTCTGCAAACTCTCTCTCAGCCTACTCCTATTGCAGTCTGTTTGTGTATGACCGTATTGACACATCATCAGTCACACAGCCACCACATTGTTTACCTTGCTTTATTGCTGCCTGGGGGTTAAGGGACTGAGGCGTGTCTAAAACAAAGACCAAGTAAATTTACCACCTCTAACAGGCTGAGCAAAGGAAAATGATGAAGTATCGACTGTCAGTTCGAACATAGGAGGGAATCAGGCTGAAAAGAAATTTGAGTATTTGAGAATTGGGTGAATGTCATGTCCATTCTTTTATACTGTATATTGTGGCAGTGTATTTCTGCCTGCCAAAAAAAATCATTTTTTTCCCACTGTTTATATATGACACAGGTCAAAATGATTCAGGGACATGGTTTAAATTTGTCATCAATGCGATTTGTCAATTGTTTGCAAAGGGTGACAAAAAGCTTATGTAACAAGTGGTTCAGATTATGGTGTCCTTGTGACAAAGATTTGACACTCATTTTACAAATAACTGCCCACTTCATCATTGCTATACACCCACTCAACTCAAAACGCACCTACGTCGTGTGCAAAGCTAAAACTTTGCTGCCAACGTCAAAGGGGTTGAGAAATAAACTGCTTCAGTTTGTTTTTGGGAAAACTCCTAATAATTTCGGAACCAGAATTGTGCTGTTTTGCGGCACATTTCCTGGATAATGGCTTTGTTAATGTTAAGCTTTCACCAAAATACATTTGTGTGCTTTTAGGCAACACAGACACACATACACAGATATTGGTCAGTCCACTACAGAGTGCTTTCGCCGCAAGGTCGCAGAGCGCTACCATGGAAGTGGATTAAAAGAACTGTTGAATGCGCTGAATATTGGCATTTATGTATTAGGCTTGTTTGTTAAAATGATAGCACTGAAATTCTCTCCCCTTGAAAACTCAGTAGTGATTTAAGATTTTTTTGTGACGACTTCCAGTACAAGTTATAACATCCATTAGTTATGGGTGGGACAGCTTGGTTCTGCTGATCATTGGAGGGAGGACGGATTTTTTTCCGACTTGTTTTGTCTGTGTCTAGTTGTCACATAGTGTCTAAAAACCATGACCAATCGCCAACAACCTGTGAAAATTTACGATCGGCACAATATTCAGGACTTTATTGACAATTCATGTGAGCTCCTATGAGGAAAAGCCATCATCACCTCCACAAAACTGAAATATAAATATAATATTGTGCCAATTGTTTTTATATTTTTCGACAGGTTGAAGTGGACAAGAGAAGGGATGTACGTATGAATTTTGGTGATGATTGGTCACGGTTTTCAGACATTTGGGAATGCTAAAGCTTTTAGATGGACAGAGAACCGACCTGCTGCACAGGCAGCGAGTAAAAGTTGGCCAGATGTTCGGTATTCATTTGGGGACCATCCGCAAGTTACATATTCCAGGGTGACATATGTGGGTCAAATCACCATAAAGCAAATCAATTATGTATTTTT
Source organism: Vanacampus margaritifer (assembly GCF_051991255.1). NCBI lineage: Eukaryota > Metazoa > Chordata > Actinopteri > Syngnathiformes > Syngnathidae > Vanacampus > Vanacampus margaritifer. The sequence goes on from NC_135435.1 coordinate 4,887,544, forward strand.
TGGCATTCTGACTGCTGTAGTAGCTGGAAATGGTAGACCTCTGCATACTACACACCGGACTTTGCTGAATCCCATCTGCCGAGTGAAGTTCCAGATTGATAATGTGAAGAAATCCCAAGAGCGAATCACAATTATCAGTCTGGCTTGTGAGTCTGGCTTATTTCCAGCCTTGGGTAAATTTTCAATAGTATGTACATGCATGCTACAGTTGTGACGTTACATTCAAAATTACGTACTAAGATGCATTTAAATGTAGTTTTCAAATATATGCACTAGGCTGGTCTGAATAGGTCTGAAGTTTTAACTTGAAGAACAACACACGAAAATACTTAATGACTATTGACCGCATCTCACTGGTAATTACTGATCCATTTTTAGACACACAGTCAATTTTATGGTTGATTAAGATAATTCAAGCAGAGGGACAGACTGCTTCATCCATGGAGTATCTTCAAGGCATAATGGGAGCCTTTTTTTTTCTTTTAGCTAAATCATATTTGTTGAGTCTTTTTGTGTTTTGGAGTCATTTTAACGGGCTACTCCTTCATAACCTCTGGATTTCTGAAAGCTAATTGATGAGAGGGGCCACTTCAATCAATGATAGGAAGTGACACTAAAACGAAAAAAGATCATTGGTAGCTCACCCTTGTATTTATCCTTTCTGTCTCTCATCAAGGAGTTACAAACCCTAAAGTTGATGAACTTATGAAAATGAAGTTATTGAAGGCAAGACACATCACTTAGCGGTCATCTTCTTATTGCATTTCAGATATCAAAATTACACTTAGAGATTGCTACCAGATCTTCCTGACCCTGTCCCCTTGGAGGTCAGGATACACTTATTTCTTAAAAATGTATCACTTTTTCTGTCAAGGGTTAAAAGCGAATAGTATTGTTTTATGAAATTGATCTTTTGTTTACTTGTTAGTAAAGTATTATATTCATTACAGTATTATGTTTATTCCTGCTAGTTGGTATTTTACTTGCAGAAGCAAAAAAGTGATTACCCATAAAAACAATGGAAGCATTTTAACATCACCAACTTCAAAGAGCCATATCCACCGTCCCTCCAGGTGTGTCTGATTTCTGATAGATTCCACTGTAATGTATTTTGTAAGCACATTACCATTTGCCTTGCTTTGCTAATTTATTCTCTAAATCCCCAAAAGAGGTGGTGACATAAAACACAGCTTCTCTTGTTGGCATGCGTGTCATGGAAAGCCTGTTAAGGTGTGGAACAACATAAAGCTGCTTTCAGCTTTCCATCAACTGTAGTTTGCTCTCACACACATTCCTATTCATATCTCTCATTGACAGCTCAACCGTACATAAGCACCCAGATGCATCACTGTGTCCTTGCAACTTTTCTTCTTTGCTTGTACTCTGTGTGAGTTTCTGGATTTTGCCCAGAGCCTTTGAACCACCAAGTTTAATTGATTTATAATATTCTATCAGGTCTTGCTTTTTTTTAAGAGAAAAATAAAATATCAATTTGAACTATTAAGTCTCAATTTTAAATCTCCAGCAAAGCCACACAATTCAGATTTAACATTAAATACTGTGTACTTCAGGAAAATTTATTTAAGAGGTTTACATGAGAAAGGGGGGGGCATATAAATTCAATTGTGATTATTTAATTTGATTTTATGATATCAAGCACAAGAATAATGAGCAGAATCTGGCTTTGGTGTGTAACATTCAGTCCTGGACACAACATTTCTTATTGCATTTTGGAAGAAGGTGCATTCTCTGCACAGTTGGCCAGCAGTCTGCTTCCAAGATAAACAGATAAACAACCAAACAATAAGCATAAATAGATAAACCTGATCCATTGTTTCATACCGTCAACAAAAGTTATTGTGTTAAAATTAATAAGACTTCACCCACTTAAGTGTGCTAGATTGAACTAGATTACAAACACAATTGCTTTCACCACACGCAGAAACACAATTAAAATTAATGTGTTGCACAGTGCACACTATTATCTCACAGAATGTGACCAGCAAATATCTGTGAATTAATGTGTGTCCACAATCATCACAGGTGGTTAGCATGCCTCGCTCAGTCGAGAGGTGATGGCCACAGACCATTTTCAGTTGCTTAGGTTGGACAGCTCCCACAGGATGGCACATCTGAATGCGTTATGGTCAGATGCTTTGCTGTGTAAGCAGTTCCAAGAGCCTGCATAGGATACCAGGTGACGAGAGAGGGAAAGTGGCACAGGAGAACAAACCAATAACAGGATCGCTACCTGATTATTTCGCCACAGAGAATTGTTGCCAGATTTCCAGCAGTGTACTTGTGTGCATGTTTATAACCAAATAGCCAGAAACAATCACCAATCACTCACACTGAGTTGGTACCAATGATTGTTTGGTAAACCAACACTTACAACCTCAGCACCTCCTCATTTCGCCATAATAACAGCACTACGTCAGTAGTACGCAGGCAGTGTTAGTTGGATACTTGCCATAGAGTGGTTGAATGTACATGCCCGGCACCATTAGTCAATGCCCCCAGCTGCTGACATAGTAGGAGCTGAAAAGATTTGGTGCTAGACTTGCTTCAAGTGGGTGTTTTTGTGGTGGAAAATAAAAATAAAATCAGAGAACAACTCTAGTTCCGAACTAGCTGACTGTGAAAATGGTACATAGGTGATACAAGAGTCTAACGTCCTTAACTCATTCAAACCCCTAAACGTGTAAATACGTTTTTTAACATGATCACTCCCAAAAATGTATTTATTAGTGATTAGACCCAATATTCGGCCACCGCAAATTTTGAAACCAATAAAATTTAATTAAATTAAAGCCGAAAGAATATGGCAGAAATAGGAAGTTGTGGTGACGCAAGCAAAGAAAAAAAGAAAAAAACGCTGCAAGCAAGCGTTTGTTTGAATTAAGCACCAAACGCGGGGGTGAGTGTCCGCCTCCGCACTACAGGTGAGGCACTCTTTCTCCTGCAGCGCCTTCCTTTTTTTCTTTGATGAGAGCCCCTCGAGCGCTTTGACATTTTCACTTGGATTCTGATGGCTGTACTAAATAGTTTAGCTAATGTTAGCGCCATTACTATCAATAGTTTTAAACAAGTAAACACCTACCACTATCTTCAGGTGACTACAGACCTGTACAGGACGCCGTGTGTGATTTTGCAGTGCGTTCCCGAAGCTGATTGGCTGGTGCAAAGAAATTTATTTATTTTTAAACGTTGGTTAAAATGTGAATGTGCGTTTTTTAATTCCGCCGGACCGTACGTGTTCCGCTCCAAATACCTTACAAACGCGTCATCCGCACCGCATGCATCCATGCCCGCCCGTGCTAACTACGTTGAATATAAGGTGCAATCACACCGCCAGAAAATGCTCACCCTGCGTTTGGTGTTTAATGTACCATTCGCCAACATGTCTGTGGTGTGGACGCATTTCAATTTATATTGTGCTTTGTTAAAATGCCAGTACTAAATAAATATTTTATAATAATATTATAATTTTAATTAATTATAATAAATGCAATGATAGTAAAAAAATTGCTTTTTTTCCCCTGACGTTTCGTTTTTCGGCCAATTTTGGGTCATCGTATGGAGAAGCATGCCCTTGGATATCAAAGTGGTTAGTGTGCTATTGACTGCCATGCTCATTTTGCACCTAGACAACAGTGTCAAACTCAGTCGTATTGTATGTGCTGTCTTGGTAAATAAGATACTATATTACCCAGAAGGCTTAGCAGGGCTCTCCACTAACTTTTGCACTGGAAACACAACTGCTACCACACAGATTTTGGTCGCACCATTTTTGGGGGAGATACAGCTTGACCGTATTTGCTGTATATAGCTGCAAAATATTTTACTGTAACAAGATGTGTCTGCAATAAAACAGGTAAATTATTTTATATTACTTTAAAAGAAGATATTGAAAAAAGACTTTGCTTTTATGTGAACATGCTTTTATGTTCAACACAGAAGGGCCAGCTCTTATTGTGAGGCCTCCAAACCCTCTTGTCCTTGGGAAAACCAAAGCTTCACAGCCTGCCTAACATCATGATCAGGAACACTACTTTGGATTAGGTCCTCGAATGCTGTCAATGTTTACGCTCCTGTTAGTGGCTAGATGCTAACGGCAGGAGACTTATGTCGTATCATACAGTGAGAGACGAATTAACTTTCTTAGCGTCCTTAATTGGCAATTAAATATAATTTCAAGGTGGCGTTGTGGTAATGTTGAAAAAGTCGCATGAGGACGAGTCAAGCTGGCCGCCTTGAGCCGCGACGCCTTCCACGCGCTGCGTAGGTCAATTTCAAAATACAAGTAACAAGGCAATTGCATTGACGTCAATGTATTAGTTGGAAGACTTTTATCTTGAAGTTGGCCTCTGCAGCGCATTTTGCGTACTATGTACGAGCCGAACCGTGGCGCTTGATGCATACGAATCACGACTCAAAGATGAGCCATTGCTCCACTCATTTTAACATGGACTCGCGCCGTGCAACTGGATTCAAATTTTACCAGCACAGGTTGTAAAGTTGGCCGCGTTTGTGGGTGAATTGTCCCAGGAGCAGCAGCGTTAAATTTAAACTCGGCTTACTCTTAAAGTCTTTGAAGTTAAAGTAAGGTTTAATGTAATCTGTCTTAATTTTAAAATAGGTTTAAAGTCTGGTGCAAGGGAGTTTAAATTTAAATCATTATATAATCTGGTTTTAAAGTTAAACCTTGTCGGTGCAGTCCAGAATAAAAGACATACATTCGGGCATGTGCTTCTTACATGTTCTCACCTTCTTCTGAGTTCATGAGATGTGCAAAGTAAATAATTTATGCAGGTCTAAAAGGTTAAGTTTTCTGCGAGACAAAGTGGAGGTGTGAAAAGAGGAAAAGTAGGCCCTAGTAAGACGTGACATGTTTCTTGAAGAGAGGAGTTTTCAATCCCCTCTTGTACATAAGCAGTGACTCTGCAGTCCTGAATGAGATGGGAAGGTCATCCTTCCACCGGGAGACAGCGGGAACAAAGTCTCAAGCTCCTACAGGCAATCACCGTCGAAAAGAATGAACTAAGCCGCTGGTTTGAGCTGATAGGCTGCTGTTGGCTAAATAAGAGACAAAGACCTCAGGGAATAGTCTGCCGTTAGGCCTTCCATGAAGATGTTCTTGTATTACAAAAAAGTACCAGGGCTCACTCACATCGCTACTTCTGTTTGTATCTGTAAACTATTGTTCAAGGACTTCAGCTGATTTGTTGAAGTTTACGACACAACTTATGGGAAAATGGCTGAGACTCAGCACTAACATGGATGAATTAAGTTAAACTGAGCAGCAAACACTGGTGGAATTAATTATGAGATAAGAGGAGATACCTGATGCCTTTGTAGTCCTTGCTTTCTTGATGAGATAAGAGCACGTCCTCTCAAACCTTCTGCAAGGACACGTGAAAACCACAACTGATCATAAAATGATCGCAAGTAATGGGGACAATTCCAACAATTCTTTCGATAGTAGCACAGTTGTCAGGAATTATGAACGTTATGGAAATTACGTAATCTTATATAGTGCATACAGTACTGTGCAAGAGTCTTCGGTCACCACAGCAGTCAATATGACTAACATGAACAAATAGGACAGAGCTCGGTTTCACAAGCAAATGTGAAACCAATGTCCACAAAACTTGGAGAAATGGTGCATGAAGCAACAACCAATTCCAATTTAACAACCAATTATATTTCAATCCATTTTGGTCACCATGTTTGTGAGTCAAAATTGGATCATTGGAACCCCCAAGAATCAGAATGGCACCTCTCATATTGTCCCCATTCGCCATGAAACAAGAAGTAGTTCGCTAACACCGTGCTTCCCAACCTTTGTTGAGCCAATGAACATATATCTCATCAGAAAAAAACTAACAGCATGCCACTTAGCAAAACCATTCACAAAAAGTGAATATACAGGTTAATTATGTTCCTTCTGTGATATAGTGGAAGAGCATTTGATTATTTTGCCTGTTACTATTCATGGTTTGCATAGATAGATTACTGAACAAAAAGTTATTGGATTTTTTTTTCTTTCTTTATGATCAAAATAATTGACATTGGATCCTGCGGCACACCTGATCTGCTACGGCACATTAATGTGCCACGACTCACTGATTGAGAAACATTGCGCAAATAAAACCATGGGCAAACAAACCCAAATAAATCGGAAGCGCTTTGAATTGCTTACTACTAGTAGAAATTGATCATTGTAGCATCACGAAAACAAGAACACTTGCATAAATACATTATGGAACTTTGAAGAAAACTCAGTCATGACATAAAGGAGGTTGAACACTTAAATGTGCATTTTGTCACCAATTAAGTTTTCGCTCCAATGCAGAAAATACTAGACTTCTCAAAAAAGACCCTTTAAAACTTAGTCATGCTTGAATGGCAGGCGGATAACCTCTACCAACATTGAAGGGTTGAGCTGAGCTATTCGTAATCAATGTTTCACGTTTGCGCTGACATTAAGCATCCAGTGCTTGTGTCATGTTGTGTGGGTAATAGTGGACCCAAATGCAGGAAGGCAGAGTGAGGCGAGGCAAGCGTGCTCTTTAACGTAATGTAATGTAAAGAAAAACAAAAAGCAAACAATGTACAAAACAGAGACCAGGGACTGTAGCAGAACAGGCAAAAGGGCTTGAGACTGACGCTGCCGTGGAGCCGGAACGGGGACTTGAGGCTGCCGTGGAGCCGGGACGGGGACTTGAGGCTGCCGTGGAGCAGGGACTGGGGCCCGCTGCTGCCGTGGAGCAGGGACAGGCCATGTCCCTCTCGCTGGGTCCTTACTTGGTCAAGTCATTCTGTTATGTTGTGCAGGTGATAGTGGACCCAAATGCATGAAGGCAGATTGAGGCGAGACAACCGTGCTCTTTTTTTTTTGGGAGAGCTCAGTATTGTTCATTCGGTAATCTTACCGATTCAAGATGTCATCATCATTGTGCTCTTTTTTTTCTTTGTGTGTGTGTGTGTGTTAATTCATCTAAAAACGTATTAAAAATCCCATACCCTTCTCCTAAACCGAAGACTTCAGAATCCCGCTAGAGTCGTGAAGTTGTCAGGAGACCCAAGGAAGGATCAAAGAAAAGTGAAATTCAGCACCGAACCAGACACCAGCTACTACCCACAGGGTTACAAACCAGAATTTTTCACCAACCCAAGAAACATCTAAATTACAACAAATTAAGGGAGACCTCAAGAGACCAAAGGAAAGACTGAAGGAAGGAAGGAAGGAAGGATAGATGAAGCAGAGTGACATCCACAAACATCAGCCTCCACTGATTCAGCGACTAGAGGAAGAAGCAGATTGTGTTTGAATTTCGGTAGATGCTGGTGTGGTGGATCTGGCATACATGAAAACCTCCACCAAAGAAGGGAACCGTCGACGCCGGCCAGGACAGGGCAAGCACAACCACCCAGGGCCCCCCAGGCCACGGCAGCACCAGGGCACAACCCCCGAGGGCCACCAGAGAGCAAACCCAGGAGCCCGGAGCGCCCCCCGCCCCAACACGGACCGCGCTCCAAGCCCAACGCAGCAGAACGGGGCACGGCAGGCCCACCAGGCACCCCACTGGCCCACAGCCGCCACCCACCACAACCCAGCCCCCGCCACCCCATGGCCCCCAAATCCCCTGACTCCCCACCCCAAACACCCCCCACCCAGCCATCCCCACCAACCCAGCCCCCCACCCCAACAAGCCGGCTCTTTAGTTTGGTCAATTAATTCACCAGAAAACTTTTAAATAAAATTTCACCACAATCCCATAGGGGATATTGGCAAAAACACGGACATTCTTGCGTCTTCTGTACTTTCGGCTTTTATTGGTTGCTATGTGCATTTATCATTTGTGAATTCGAGGGTTACTTTTAAACCAAGTTAGCTAGTTCCTCGACCGCAATAGCTAGTAGCGCTAGCATGTTACATCAAAAAGAACAATAATATTGTTGATTCATCACTTATTGTTGTACACTTTAACAACAATTTCAACTTTTGGGCTGCTGGGAAAGGAAAATAAGAGACCTTAAGGAGGGTATTTGGAGAGATCTCAAAATCGACCACCAAAATCTTGACCACCAGATCTATTTTTAGCCAGAGCTAGCCACAGCTAGCGGCTCACATATATCATGATCGCATTATGGTAAAAGCATTTTTACCATCTTACAATGACACTTACCTTAATCAAAATGGTCAGAACAGATTTTGGCAGACTTTGTCGATTGGATTTCCGTTCAATTTATCTTTGCAATTCCGGACACTTCTCGTTCCTATTCGACATTCCACGGACCCGTCAACGGCACGCAATGTGGGGCAAATGACGTCATGTGAATAATATCTATGAGCCATTTTTTTCTGAGCAAACATAATCCATTCTAATTTCCTTAAAAAACGGTTCAATTACAACTGACATGCATTGACATGTTCACTACAGAGAAGGAAGTTTGCAAAAGATTAACAAATTAAAAAATCACCACTGTTTATATATACTACTCACAATATAAAATGCAAAGAAGTGACTGACTCATTTTGGTTGTAGGAGTTGAAGGGAGTCATACAGTTGCATTTTGTGTGTTAGAACTAAAGTTTGACTTCAAATTTTCAGTCCTTTCTGTTTATAAACAAAATAATTGCTACTATCAAGGCTATCCATGAGTCACCATGAGAGAGGTGAGTTTTAACAGCAAGTTCTTGACTGATAATATAAATACCCTGACAGCAACACACGTACACGCGTTCGCACACATGCACGCGCAAATGCACATTAATTAAGATTATTTGGCCACTGAATATAAAGTGGTTCTTTTAATTCATGCTTCATGTCCCCGGAGGACAAACATATTCCACTTTCAATAAAATGCAGTCAAGTCAGCAAATTATCGCCGTTCATTAAAAACAAACATTCTTACATACATATTTCTTTAAATGTTTGCTACCAGCTACTTACTATACAGTATCCTAATTACCTTTTAAAGCAATACACCACTGAAAACCAAAATTTCCAGTATTCATTTAGGCAGTGTGTATAAAAAAATAAAAGTGCAAATATCTATGTCATCTTATTCTATGAATTTTTTAAAAGCTGATTAAGTATTAAAATCATAACATACCCTGGGAAGTCACGTGGTCACTGTTGTATCCCGTGCAAAAACAAAGGACGCTTTCTTACATATCAATGTGAGTTTCCTGATGTAACTATAAAAAAAAAATGCCGTCTTATATTGCCAAATACTGTGCAAATTCTGATCGCGTAATCCTCAGGTTTTATGTCCTTCCTTGGGGTAGGGGCTGATAAGCACACCAAAGTGTAGCTGGCAGAGCGCGTAAAAGTTGTTAGATGTTTGATATTCACTCTTACTGTCCAGCGTTAGGGGCCGTCCATAAATTACATATTTCAAGGTAATGTATGTAAATGGTAAATAGTGGGACAAATCAACATAAAACAAATAAAAGGTTGTTAGTTTTATTTATTTTTTTTCATTTTGAATGATGTAGTGATTGCAGAGGACGTGAGATCGAGTCCAGGCTTCTGCCTTCCTGGGTGGAGTTTGCATATTCTCCCCGTGCTTGCGTGGGTTTTCTCCGGGTACATTCCAAAGGCATGCATGGCAGGTTAATTGAAGACTCCAATCTGTCCATAGGTGTGATTATCAGTGTGGATGGTTGTTCGTCTCTCTGTGTTCCCTGGATTGGCTGGCAACCAGTTCAGTGTGTACCCCGCCCACTGCCTCGAAGCCAGATCGGCTAGGCTCCAGCGCCCCCGCGACCCTTGTGAGGACAAGCGGTTAAGAAAATGGATGGATGGATGATGTAGTGATTGCAAATGATGGACCACTGCTTACTACAACTGAAAATGCCATTGTATCCATCATTGTGGAGCAACAACAAATTTGCAACCTCTTTTGTCCCTTAAACATCCCTGTTTCCTCATAAAGACAGATATAATTCAGTTTTGAGCTGTCGTTCGTGTGGCCTATCATTGTCAAATACTGCTGCAATCAGAATGGAAAAGGTGTCTTTGTTGATTCTTGGTGAATATATTTGTCCATTTGTGAATACTTTGGCCCCTTAAACGCCTCCTGTTTCTCCACAATGAAAGATAAGATGGCATTTTCAGCTGAAGTACTGTAAGCTGTGGTCTGACATTTGTAGCTACTACAGCATTCAAAATGAAAAAAACAAACTAACACAATTTTGTTTGCTTTATAGTGATTTGTCCTATTAACGTTGACTTAAACTTTACATATGTCACTGGACTATATAATTTGTGGACGGTCGCTAGCCTTTACTCGCCATGTGGCGGCTGAATGCGTCATCATCGGCCACACTTTCGGCTGGACTCAAATCTTTGTTGAATCCCCCATGGCTGTACTACTTTTGAAGAAGTGCTTCATTGCTATAGGGCGTAATTCACCATTTAATGTCCGCTGTGGGACCCAAAAATTCCTCGTCAATGTTTTTGTACTGTAGTCATTCAAAGCCATGTTTTTTTAAGCTTGTTCACAGTAGGCGAAAAAGTACGCTAGAAATGGCAGCTCCGACTACCTAATGCAAAAATATATCCTAAAAAAGAATGATAAAATCAGAACCGCTCAGCATGAATTGACATTGACAGGGAAGAGTTGAAATTAACCATTTCATAGAATAACTGGTTAGTTTTCAATAAATGGTGTGTTTCTTTAAAATCATGCCTCTTTCTTTCTTTTATTTTAATCTATTTGAGAGTAAATGAGTTATACCTGTCACGCAACATGTAGCCTAAATCATGCTGTAGAGAATTTCTGAAAGATTTCCTCGAAATTGAAGCTTACATTACACTCCTGTTCTCTAAGATGCATGAAAAAAAAATTTCCCTTTGCAAATGTCATAGTGGAAAAAGAAGGAAGTTGCACAGGCACTAAGTGGTGGTTTCATCCAATCCGATTGATGAATTAAATAATTTCCTAAGACATTTTGGTCTGTTATTTTCTATGAAATCTTTTTCCAACCGCAGAAATGTCATCAATCATGTTTGTCTGAAATGGAGAACTAACTGCACTGCCAGCTCACCTCAGAAACCTTTGATTACCCGTTTTCCCTCTAATCCCACGTGAGCTCGCGTTGGCCAAACCTTGTGATAGACAAACCATTAAAGATTAAAACGAACTTGCCTACTCGACACTGCTTCCTCACCTGCTTCCCTCTTCCTTCTCTAACCACCTCTTTTCTCTCTCTAACTGCACTCTGATTAATTTCCACAAAACGTGTTTATCATCCACTGCCGGCTTTCAGCTGAAGTGACCGGCACAATAGATTTTTTCCACCTCACAGAACTGATTTGGCTTTGACTTGAAAATAGCTAAAAATTATTCATTGGCTGTCTCCTTCCACTTTGGTCTACAGATGAGGGGCACAGTAGCAGCTTCCATCCCTCCTCCCACTCCTCTTCGGTTTGCGGACTTGACCCGCCACAAACCCCCCCAAATCAAAACATTAAAGCAACAGTTGCAGATATATAGTAGACAAAACCCTTCAAAATAAATTTATGATAATTCTAACAAACAATGCTATATACATTTATGAAAGAGTATGAAAAAAAACACACTTTGAACTTAGTACTTATTTTGAAATTATAATGTCTAACTTGACAAGATGCTTTGTAGGCAGAGTAAAAAAGGCTGATAGAAGTGCAAAATAGTTTTTCTCTTAAAGTGAAAACCGTATTCTTACACCAGGTCTTAATTCAAGGTACTCACAAAGGCAGCTGATGCCAATTTTGGACCCTTTTGTGGCTGTTTTACGATCAGGAACTAGAATTTAGAAGAATTGAAAATTGCCATTGATTTCATGCAATTTTAAGAAAGAAAAATGCTATGTGGGGAATTCCTTAAAATTATGTGTCATTCCAAACTCATACACTGCCATTGACGGCTATAAACGTCAAAAATTCATTTGAACTATTTCTATTAGTTTAACTTTTTTCCCCCCACTTTTGTTAACAAGAGTATGAAAACCTAGAATTTTTTATTGTACATTTAGAACAGATATAAAGTTTGTGATTAATCGCGAGTTAACTAGTGAAGTCATGCGATTAATTATGATTAAAAACTTTAATCGCCTGACGCCTTCAATTTTTATTCTTTTTTTTTTTTAATTCATTCACTGCCATTGACGGCTATAAACGTCACAAAATCATTTTAACTATTTCATTTGGTTTAACATTTTTCCCTACTTTTGTTAACAAGAGTATGAAAACCTAGAATTTTTTTATTGTACATTTAGAACCGATATAAAATTTGTGATTAATCGTGAGTTAACTAGTGAAGTCTCTTGCCCCTAATTTTTAATAATCTTTTTTTTGTTTTTTTAATGAATTTATGGCAGTGAATGATTTAATGACCTCTTAATTAATTAAATTTACTATATTAACTTGGATTAACTAAATTCAATCGTGCGATACCACTTTACTTCAATTAAGTTGGTTCAACAATTCTCTTTTCTAGAGTGTACCAAGAAGTTCAGTACTCGTACTGGTATCAGTGTGAAGTAAAAGTTGTATCTACAGACTTGGTCTGAGGATAATATTTTTCATCTTTTTTTAAAATTGGGTTCTAATTGTCTGTAAAATGTTGAAATTGATGTATGCCTCAATTGTTGTAGTGTTGGTAAAATAATCCTCTTGCAAATCCACCCTGTGGTCTGGTGGGTGCCTCCTTTTCAGTAATGTGCTCGATGAAGCTTTCACCTTTAACCCAATCTAAATGGAGCCCTCAGCACAACTCAGATTTAAGGCCCACTTTGCATAAAACAAGATCATTAAAATATAATTAGCGTACATGAAAGCAAGGTGGAACATTTTTCAACAAATCCAACTCAGTCAAAAGCCATCAAGTGAACTGTTGCCAGATCTCATGCTACACTGGACAGTAAATATGTTGACAAAGTTTAATTACAGCAATTATACAGTCTTGGAACCTTGTGAAAAGGGCAGTGCAAGGAAAGTCACATTAGTTGTGGATGAGTGCAATTTTCTCAAGTATGGTCTATCTTCATCATCAAGACACGCCAACATACTGTATGAATGCACATTGGCTGGCCAGTCAGTGTTACTCTCAACTGACACCCTGTGAGCTGTAAACTGTTTCATCCATCTGCTCTGCCCGCCCCCTCATCGACCCATGTCCCAAACAGCCTGAAATATGCTGCCACTAATTACAATTATTAATTGGAAATAGGAAATCAATGGTTCTGAATTAAACACAAGTGCGCATATAGGTTTATGGGTCAATCGTCGCCTAACAACTCAGATTTGTTTGACATAGTTTGAAAGGGCAAAATCCTGAATGCAATTTAAAAACAACCCATTCCTTATTTTTTTAGCTGTAGTAGTAATTTACAGATTACGTTACATGATGTGCTACATTGCTGGGCTAACTTGCCGCCCTGCTGCTTGTTTTGGAAAATATTTTTTATTAATTTGTCAAGAGACCCTGTGGCAGTCTAAAAATGCTCTCATGAAAATAGCTTAACCCGTCTAAATATGTCAACTTGAATAAAGTGCTGTGCACTGCGGGGAAATAAATCTGTGCTGCTTGGAAATATGAATGGATTGTATGTCAACGAACGTTACACAGGCACGCTCCACTATTTTCCACACTAAACCCTTCACCATATAAATATGTCTAAATGTGATTTATACTGCTTTTAAGTAATAAGTTGTAACTTGTTCATATACGATTTTTTTTTGGTATTTGACTAACCTGGGAGAATAAAAGATCAAGTAATGTTCCTACATGTTTTAAATCCCTTAGCAGAGCTAATCTTAATAAAGAGTTTTCTTGTTTCAGTTTAAGCTTTTGTTTGTGATAAATATCAAATTGTCGTATTTAACAACGTATGATAGTTGCTCTGTTGCCTGTAAAAGCCAAACGATTCGATTCGATACCGATTAATCCCGATACGAATCTATAAATTGATTATTGCGATTTTTTTAAAACTCAAATTTAGAAAATACAAATTAGTCAATTTGTACATGTATACTGTAAGATTTGTATGAAAATGTATTAATTTATCTGAAAATTCAGGTTGCAGTCTGTTTCATGTTTGAACAGCACTGAAATAAAATATTAAGGCTTATTGTTCCATTAATATAACATTCTTGTATGCTTAATGTGTAAATCCTAACCCTAAGTATGACGTTTTGTTAAATATTACCATTAAAAATTTATGTTTAAAAATCAATTTGACCGCATATTGAATCGATTCGAGAATTGCGCGCTGTAATACCATGATATATTGCTGAATCTATTTTTTCCAACACCCCTACTACATATACTCCTCTGAGTTAGCTTTGCGTCTCGCTAAACCACATAGTGACAAAGATTTCACTGAATTAAAAGTGGATGAAATTAGCTCGAGGCTGTCAGCAATACTATGGTCCTTATGTATCCGTGGTGTGTGCGTGTGCCTGTTCTGATTGGTTCCTTCATTGGTGGTTGCATGACATAAAATTTAGGTGAACAGAGCGTCCGCTGGCTGACAGCAGTATCGATTTTTCACTCCTTGCCTGGGTTAACTGATCGGCAAACCTAATGACAGTTGCAGAACAGCTTCATGATCATTTATCCATCCATGCAACAAGCAATCGAAGTTCAGAGAGTATGAGTCTGTTCACTGTCTGTCTGCCATGCTTTATGATGCTCACAACTCTTGAGAATTGAGGTTGTTTTCTTTTTTTCTTTTTGTAATTTTTGATTTGTAATTATACAATAAAGACTGAACACAATCCATTGCAGAAATAAGAAATATTGTGACTGATTGAAGTAACCTGTTCCCGGAGCATAAAATCATAGGCAGATGTGAAAATAAGGACACCATTTAAATAACTGTATTATTTATCATTAATATGTTAAAACAATAAACATCTTTAAACAGCCTCTTCACTTTAACTACAAATTAGGAGAGCATGTCAGTTTCACCTCACACATCTTAATTTGCAAAATACATTACCATTAAAGCGTAAAAATTAATTGAATAAATGTATTTAGTGTGCAGTGTTAAGTGGCAACGATATTTCTAGCTAATTGCTTGTGCTGGCAGCTAATCTAATAGCTGGAAACGTATTGTTAAAAAAAAGCAAGAGAAAAAAACAACACGTTAATCATCTGATGCTGGCTAAACTGAGCTCTCACGAGGCAGACTGAACGTTACTTGATTTAAAGATGCACTGTGGAGTTTAAAATGTTAATGTTAAAGATTTCTCTACAATTATGCATGCTCCACCAAAGCACAGATGACTACAAAAAGCCCTGACTGCGCCTGCGCTTCCCTTCGATTCACATTGCATTCTAAGTGGAATTGGCTCTCTGAGTTTACTTTAATGGCCTGAATGGGGTTGCTCTCGCTACTGTTCAGCTTCATTGTCATTTGCCAGAAAGCACCAGATATGGAAAATTTGCCATTGTTTCCATGTTCTAGTCATAGATGTCTGTAAGTTGTGTGCCTCTGACCAATCATCCTCCCAGACATATGCTGATATAGTAGACCCTAGGGGTGTTAAAAAATATTGATTCGGCAATATATCGCGATATTACAGCGCGCAATTCTTGAATCGATTCAATATGCGGCCGAATAGATGTTTAAATGTCAATTTTTTATGGAAATATTCAACAAAACGTCTTGGTTAGGGTTCACATATTAAGCATGGAAAAATTCTATATTAATGGAACATTAAGCCATAATATTTGATTTCAGTGATGTTCAAACATGAAACAGATTGATTGATGAACATGACTTCAAATTAGGTACGAAAAACTCCGCCCCTCCCCTCTCCAAAGAAACTGTGGAGTGTGCCGGTCCGCACACTCTACTATAAAGGGAAGATAAAAGCTGATAGGTGCAGTCAGAGTAAAACAGTCACGGGTCGTCGTACTCATCTGGGCATTGGTGGAGCATGCATGATGTAGAAAAGGCTTTAATATTACTTTTTTAAACGGCACAATGCACCTTTAACCCTAACCCTAGCGCTGTAGGCTGCATAATTTATCACCATATTAAAAAGTGCTTATACATTTCTTGCATCTGTCAGCTTTTCTTTCTTTTCTTTTTTTCCGTTTAAAGGCAAACACGTGAATCTAAACACCCTAAAAAAATAAATGGTTTTACCGATTATTTTTCTTACTACTATTATTAGGGCAGCTACTCCCATAAATTGCTAGTTTGCTAACTGCTAGCTACAAATTTACAAATTTGCAGTTTATTCCTGGCAACAAACACATTTTTGTAATATATATGGATGGATACATTCCATTCCTATCATTGTACATATTGCAGTTCACAGCATAATTTCCTATTTATTTTAGTAAGTTTGGACCTAATTTTACTTACCATGTAAAAATAAAGGAGGAGGAAATTGGTGCTGCGCTGACTCTTCTGTCTCAAATTGGAGATGTGCAGGTGCGAAGGTGGAGTTTAATTAATTACATATCTCCAAAATTAATCTAACACTATATGATCAACTCTGAAATACCTACTCTGGACACCATTTAACTGAAAATGTTCAAATGACATTTTAGGATTTAAAATTCTCAAAACTGGAACCCTCCCCTCCGTGAGTCATTACCTTATCGTGGTGAAGGGGTTTGCGTGTCCCAATGATCCTATGGGCTATGTTGTCTGGGGCTTTATGCCCCTGGCAGAGTCACCCATCGCAAACAGGTCCTAGGTGAGGGACCAGACAAAACATGGCTCACTGACCTCTTATGACGAGTACAAATATTGGATCGTGGTTTCCCTTGCCCGGACCCAGGTCACCAGGGGCTCTTATGGAACCAGGCCTGGAGGTGGGGCTCAAAGGCGAGCGTCCGGGCCTTCACCCATGGGGCCCAGCTGGGCATAGCCTGAAAAGACAACATGGGTCCCCTCCTCCTATGGGTGGTGGACACCAGCGGTAAGGGATGCCGCCAAGCTGAAGAAGGAGTCATATTGGGCCTTTTAGGCTTGTGGGACTCCCGAGGCAGCTGACAAGTTCCGGCTGGCCAAGCGGAATGCGGCTTCGGTGGCCACTGAGGCAAAAACTCGGACATGGGAGGAGTTTCGGTGAGAAAATTCTGGTCCACCATCCGGCGTCTCAGGAGAGGAAAGCAGTGCACCATTAACACTGTGTATAGTGGAGATGGGGTGCTATTGACCTCGACTCGGGACGTTGTGAGTCGTTGGGGAGAATACTTCGAAATCCTCCTCAATTCCACCGACACATCTTCTTTTGAAGAAGCAGAATCTGGGGACTCTGAGGTGGGCTGTCCTATCTCTGGGGTTGAAGTCACTGAGGTGGTTGGAAAGCTCCTCGGTGGCAAGGCCCCGATGGTGGATGAGATCCGCCCGGAATTCCTAAAGGCTCTTGCTGTCATGATTGACACGCCTCTACAACATCGCGTGGACATGGGGGAAAGTGCCTCTCGATTGGGATATCGTGGTGGTAGTCCCCCTTTTTAAGAAAGGGGAACGGATGGTGTGTTCCAACTATAGAGGGATCACACACCTCAGCCTCCCTGATAAGGTCTATTCAGGGGTGCTGAAGAGGAGGGTCTGTCAGGAAGTCGAATCTCGGATTCAGGAGGAACAGTGTGGTTTTCGTCCCAGCCATGGAACAGTGGACCAGCTCTACACCCTTGGCAGAGTCCTCTAGAGTGCATGGGAGTTCCCCCAACCAATCTCTGTTTTGTAGATTTAAAGAAGGCATTTGACCGTGTCCCTCGGGGAGCCCTGTGGGGGTGCTTCGGGAGTATGGGGTACCGAGCCCCTTGATACAGACTGTACGACCTATGTCAGAGTTTGGTCTGCATTGCCGGCAGTAAGTTGTTGTTTCCAGTGAGGGTTGGACTCTGCCAGGGCTGCCCTTTATCACTGATTCTGTTCACAACTTTTATGGACAGAATTTCTAGGCGCAGCAGTGGCGTTGAGTGGGTCCAGTTTGCATACCTGTCAACCTCTGCCGATAACTGCCCTTATAAATGATTATGATTCCCCTTACAAACCCCAAAAAAACCTTACAAACACCGTACGACGCATGTTTACTCGCGGTAACCAGACAGTGTAATAGAAATAACAAAGGTAATTTGCATACAAAGTCTTTTATTCAATTTAAAAAGTTTACAATGCAATAAACTGTGCCTTCAGTGCTTCCTATTGTAAGCCAATGTGCATGATTTAGCAGACTTTATCTGCTCTAATGAGGGTCTCACTTGTGAGCAACAGTTGTCACAGTTCAATTTCATCTGTAATAAAGAAGTAAGAGTGTCTGTTCCCATTGTCTTTCTGTACTCTGTATGAATTTTCCTCACATGGCTGAAAACCCGCTCGCTATCAGCATTACTGTGAGGAAGGCTGAGTAAAATTAGATACATCTTTCTCATCAGTGGAAAGCGATCCAGCCCCAAACCAGTTTTCATTTTGAACACATGAGGCCAAAATGTCTCTGGACGAATTGGTTGTCCATCCTGACTTTTCTGAGGGAGAAGATCATCAGGTATTAGTTGATAGTCTTCCCATTCATCTTTTAATTGTTCCTGATCAAAGTCTGGTGTAAACTTGTTTGCAAGCTTAACAATACTTGTGTAATCCAACATCTCTCTCTTTCTTGGGTCCAACACCACCAAGTCACTCAGTATTGTATTCTCAAATGGAAATTTTTGTATCATTTTAGTTACAACAGCCTCGTAGAAGGAGCGAACAGAGGGAAAAAAAGTTGCTTGCATGGCTGGTGTGATGCTTTGCCTGATTTCATCCTCCTCATTGGTGTCTTGGAAGAGGGCCCTGGTGCCCAAGCCAACAGCAAGCCTGCTATCTTCATGCTGCAGGCATCTGTTTGTATAATCAACTGCCAGCAGGCTATCAGCAGATTTGACATGTTCCATTTGCACAAATTTCACCAAGAGTTTCTTTAAGAGTCTTTCCATTTCTGGTAGCAAATCTCCAATCATACATGCCTCTGTTTGGAACACAATATTGAATTGATTTATTTGAGGCAGGATGAAGCTGAGGAAGTGGAGTGTGAGGAGAGTAACAGGGTCTTGAAGTCGATCATGGATGCTTTTCACTTTACCTGCCCTTTCAACATCCGCATGGCTAGCGAAGTAGCTTTTGAGTGCTTCGTACTGAGACAATGTTCTTTCAACCACTTTTTGCAGAGACAACCATTGTGTCGGACAATGCTTTAGGATTTTTTCTTGCTCGGAATTTGTAAAGTCCTGAAACTCTTTAAAATCCTCAATTCGTTTGGAACTATTTTTAAAAAAATAAAATATATCCACCAGCAAGTCATCTATGTTTACTGGCAATGTCTTCAGTCCATCTTTGACACACAGATTGCCAAGATGACAAATGCATCCAACACTAAAAACAGCCCCATTTTTTTCTTTTATCCTAGACAAGACAGAGTTTTTCTTTCCAACCATGGTGTTGCAATTGTCGCTTGCAAATCCCACAACGTTACTCCATGGAATGTCATTTTCTTGTAAAATGTTGTCAATAACGGCAAAGATTGATGCTGCTGTGCCTGATGCCAACTCTGGTAAATCGAGGAGTCTGGTATTTGTGTTCTCCCCATCAAAGAAGTGAGCTAACACAACAAGTCGCTTTTTGGTAGTACGATCATTGCTTTCATCAATCATGAGAGTAAATGGGTGAGTTCTGCAGTACTGAATGACGTCTTGGGTGTAGCCACGTGCAAGGCTCTCCTTAACAATCATCGTAGCCTTGGTCCTCCGACATGCAAACTCCTGCAAAAATATAATATTAAAATATAAAATTTTAATTTTTGACACGTGCCATAAATGCTGATTCATTGTAGATATGAATGATAATAATAATAATAATAATAATAAATTACCTTAGCTGTCTGTGAATCCGGAAACATAACTTTCACCAAATCCGAGAAGTGGTCCGCAGCTGTGAAAGCAATGTTGTGCTCAGCAAGAAAATGGCAGAAGAGAATTTCCGCATTTGTCGTTTTGGGGGATGCTGCAGGATTTGCGGTAGAGACGAAGTGCTTGGTTAATGGGACATGTGAATTGTTTTTTTTCACATTCTCCACGTGTCCGGCAGTTTTAAAGTGGCTCTTCAGATCGTAAAATCCACTCGCAGCAACTTTCACATCTTTATTGCAAGGGACACAGAATGAGAATTGAGTGCCTCTTAACGATGCTTTAATCCAGCCAGCATATTCACCTTGAAGTAACTCCCATTCTTTCTGGTGTCGACCCGATCCTTGAGTTCTTCGTTTCTTACTAGGTGGCTCCTCCATGCTTGCTTCCACGATATTTACTCTATGTATATCTATGCATGCGCATGTCAGCGCATTTTTTTTCCCCCGTACAAAAGTCGGTGTACGGCGTACATGATTTGAAATGGTAAAAAAACGTATAAAATACGTATAAAACGTACAAGTTGACAGGTATGAGTTTGGTGGCCTCAGCATTTCATCATTGCTTTTTGCAGATGTTGTGGTGCTGTTGGCTTCATCAAGCTGTGATCTCCAACTCTCACTGGAGCGGTTCGCAGCCGAGTGTGAAACAGTTTTGATGATGATCAACACCTCCAAATCCGAGACCATGGTCCTTATTCAGAAAAGGGTGGCGTGCCCTCTCCGGGTCGGAGATGAGATCCTGCCCCAAGTGCGGGAGTTCAAGTATCTCGGGGTCTTGTTCACGAGTGAGGACAGGATGAAGCGGGAGATCGACAGGCGGCTCGGTGCAGCGTCTGCAGTGATGCAGATCTGTATCGCTCCATTGTGGTGAAAAAGGAGCTGAGTCTTAAGGCGAAGCTCTCGATTTACCGGTCGATCTACGTACCTAAACTCACCTATTGTCACGAGCTGTGGGTTGTGACCGAAAGAACAAGATCCTGGATACAAGCGGCTGAAATGAGTTTCCTCCGCAGCGTGTCCGGGCTCTCCCTAAGAGATAGGGTGCGAAACTCGGTTATCCGGGAGGGACTCGGAGTAGAGCCGCTGCTCCTCCGCGTTGAAAGGAGCCAGTTGAGGTGGCTCGGGCATCTGGTTCGGATGCCTCCTGGAGAGGTGTTCTGGGCATGTCCCGGGGATGTCCCAGGACACGCTGGAGCGACTATGTCTCTCGCTTGTGGATGATCTTGCCCCTAGGGCAAAAGTGAATTTGACAACAGAGCTAAAAGCTAGCTTCTGACTGCTAGTTAGCAATATGGCTTTAGCCTAGTCCATATGTGATGGGCTCTTTCCTTGGAGCAAACGTAGGAATGCTTGTTTATCTTGGAAAATTTAGCTGAGGATGAGGCCTCCACAACTGTTGAATCCATTGAAGACATCGCTCCAGTTTTGGAAAGAATAGGACTTTACCTGACAAACTCTTGGGATATCTTGTCCAATATACACAATTCATGTGTATGTCGCTTCACCATTTTGCTTGTTGGAGGTCCACAGCTTGTTGGAGCTTTTTTTGGTATGGTTTTCTTGCAACTGACCGACGTGTTTTAACACAAGCTTGTCTTCATCAGGGCATAGTTTTACAAATATAGAGTGTATGACTGAGCGTTTTTGTGGATCGATTTTACAATGGATTTCAATGGAGTGGATACAAGCTTCATGGATCTTGGCCGTTTGGGGGCATGGTTTAGGCGTGGTTTTCTAAAGGTCAATTGACTTGCCTTTAGTTTCATACCCATTCTCGAGACTTGAAACCATTTGCGCATATATCGTTGCATCCATTGCTGCCACATTGCACCACTGAAGGAGCGGCCTGATGCCAAGTCTGTGAGGGGAGCGTCCAGCGTCTAATAGGTCCAGACATTGTAAGGAGTCCAGTGGAGCCTTACAAACTACTAAGCATTATACTGTATATGTTTATACAGTATATGCATATAAAAAAAATCTATCTTTTTTTCCCCAAGTACTTGCTAGATTGGATTCTTTCATTCTCAGGCCTCACATGCAGGGGCACCAGAAGGGAGTAAAAAGTAATCATGATTCTTTGGGCACATGTCGATCAGGGACCCTGGAAAAATAGCATGTTAATTTTGCAGCATGGGCCCAAACTCCAAAGTTGGTATAGTTTTTTTGTTTGTTTTTTACTGGACTCCAAATCCCTGGCCTGTTCTCATGTAAGTCTCCACCCTCAAGCCAGGTTCTGCAGAAGGTCATAATCAGAATTTATAAAAAAAAAAAACAATCCCTGCATGCTCTTCAAATTCATCTCAGGGCACACTGATAAAGTTTTTGCTTAGCATTTTCCTGAAAGAAAAACAACTCAACCAAAGGACTGCCACCTGATAATGGCTAATGAATGGTTTGACATTTGCATAATTTCTCCGTGTCAGGAAATAGTTGTGCACTAAAATCTTTTTGTTACAAATAACTCTCCAGAAAAAAAGAAAAAGAATAACTGTAAAGACGAGACAGAGGAAAACTTCAATTTCTCTGGATTTTTTTAAAGCTAAATTTGCCAATAAATCGCAGTACAAGTGTGTGCTCAAAAAATCTATACAGAATATATTGTTGCGGGTCTCTTTACAATATCTATTTATAATATACAGAAGCCTCAAGAATTGATACTGCACATTCATTTATAAAGTTTCCCTGTGTGGCTCTGAAAGCTACTCCTTGCTATGCAGTGCACACATATTTCGTCCAGGCATATCGCTGGCGGGAAACCGAAAGCGCTACTAACATTAGACGATGAAAGCATTTTTGCCATCCAGCACAATAAAAATATCATTTGGTTATACATGAGACTGTTTTCATTAAAATGAATATAAAGTAATGCAAAATATCGGCAGAGGTGGGCATTCCATAATTATTGACAGACTGTCCGTCAGTCCATCACTGATGGACGCCCATTTTGCTGACGAATGACGAGACACTTTTTTTTTTAAATGACAAAGTCATGAAGTGAAGTGACTAAGCACAGACGGAAGTGGGTTTTTGTCCGTGAGTATAATCGTCACTAACCAGATCAAATAACGGACGTCTCAGTGACAGATGCCTTCCTACCCTCCCTCCCGTCGAAGAAAAAATTCTAATGGACACCAAAGTTACTTCAACCACTGAATACTGTCATTAGTTTTGTTGCATGTTATGTCTTGCTCATTGTTTTTTTGTATGTTTCCTCCTGTGCTCATCAACCTGATCTCTTGTGTCTACCAATCAGCTCCCTCAGCACCTTGTGTCTGGTCCAGGTGTTCCTTGTTGTCTTGCCAGTGTGCTTGTACTGTATTTAGTTCCTTGGTTTCTTTCAGTCCTTGTCGATTCATTGTGTTTGTTGATTCTGTTCCTGTTTGTTGCTACATCCCAAGTCATGTCATTGTGAGTTTAAGCGTAGTGTCTGTTGGTTACTTTGAATCTTGTTATGAATTATTTATTTATTTTACCTTTTCAAAAACAAAACAAACAAAAACAAAAAACATTTTGAATGATAAATGTAACTCATTTTGAATTTGATACCTGCAACAAATTCCAAAAAATGCTGTGACAGGGGCATGTTTACCACTGTGTTTAATCACCTTTCCTTTGAACAATAAGCATTTGGGAACCGAGGACACTAATGGTTGAAGCGTTGTAGGTGGAATTATTTGCCATTATTGTTTGATATACAATTACAGTTTGCTCAACAGTCTAGGGTCCCAGTTATTGTATTTTGTGCTTCATAATGTGGTACATATTTTTAATTGGAGACAGGTCTGGACTGCTGGCAGGCCAAGTCTGGTACTCACACTTTTTCACTACGAAGCTATGCTGTTGGAACACGTGCAGACTGTGGCTTGACAGTTGGCACAGTTGCTGACTTTTGAGTTTTGCACGCAACATCCATGATTTCAAAAAACAATATGAAATGTGGACTCGTCAGACCACTCCACACTTTTCCACATTGTGTCAGTCCATCTCAGATGAGATCCACACACCCATCATAAATTATCTCTAAGCATGAGATTATCACTGATTGCAAGTTTGATTTTACTTCCGCACAGTCACTTCAAGCGCAATGAAGAGGTTTTGTTTGTTTGTTTGTTTGTTTTTACTGAGCAAGCAAAGTGAGCTTTTCACACAGTTAATCACTGAGATTTGCAAGGGGTGCAAATTACGGACACAAACCCCAATGATTAACAGGTCATGTTTGTAGCCAATAAAAAAAAACATTTCACATTTATTGATACCCTATTTGACTGCACATGCCAGAAGCCACCACTGCTCTGAAGTATTTTAGGCAAAGACGGACTCCACCACTGACTAACTGAAATGTATTCCTTACTGAGTAAGACCTTGTCAAAGAGTATTATTCTGTTCCTAATTTACTGAAAGAAAGAAAGAAAAAAAAAAAACCTTCTGCTTAGTGCCAGCAAGCTACTCTTGATCAAAGTCATTAGTCATTTGATTTGGACTCTTTGCTGCTGAATAATTGAGGCTTTGAGAGGATAAAAGATTTGATGATGCTGGCTCATGAGTTAAGAGTAATAAAGAGAATTCCTCTCTCTGAGAGCGAGACAGAAGATGACGGGGGGTGAGGGTGGGGTGGGGGTGGGTGGTTGTAGGACATGATGTGTAAAAAAATGGGAGGAGATACAGAGTAGGATGAAGAGGGAATGATGCTACTTTTTTCTTAGTCTGCTCTGAGCTCTGTCCAAACATTCAATATAATACGTACAAATCATCCCTCTTTGGTTTGTTTCAGTACAGTTCCATGAGAGCTTTGCTTTGGCTAAGGCACTTGGCACATACATTCTCTGTATATAACCTGCTCTCAAAGATGCAGGATTCATTAAGGCCAAATAAAAGCCAATAAACAAGTGTTGCACATTTAAATGTGCTGTCGACTACTCTTGAATGTTCAATTCTAAAAAAAATCATTGGTGAATGTCTGAGTTTCTTGAGTAGTGCAACGGTTGGTCTTGACAACAGTGAGATGCATGATATATATATAAAATCTTAGCTGTGTGATAAACATACATAAAAAGCTTTCAGGGTCTTCTCAGCTTTGTGTACCTGGCAAGAGCATAATGTGGCTAAATTGTCCTTCGGTGTTTAGAGGCAAACTTTCAAGCCAGTTGTACGCGAGTAGCTTGTGAGAGCATTGAGGTGTGAACATTTTAGGAAAATGCTTTAGACCAAGCATTATACTCAGTAAAGCACTAATCCAGACACTTAACTCTTTCACTGCCATGGACATTAAAAGCGGTCAAGTAAAAACCTACGGAGGGCCGCCAATGACGTTAAAAGACGTCATCCAATTTTTTATTTTTTATTTTTTATTTTTAAACGGGTGGAGGAAAGCCTTGGCCAGCTGTGGTGAAAGTTTCAAGCAGATCTAGTTAGCCTAATGACTATTTTTGGCCCCTAGATGGCAGCAATGACTCTCTTTTGACAAGATTGGGTAGGCGTCAGTAGAAGACGTGAGGCGGAGCTAGAGGGGACAATGGCTGGGGAAGGGAAGAGAACATGGGGACCGGTTGCAAGCAACTCACGCTCGAGCAGTTTTTTTCAAAGACAAAAAGCATCGACCAACGCTAAAGAGCACATTGATGACGACGATGATCATGATGATGGTGACTCCTAGGTTGACGCCGAAGTTGGAAGCGCTGTCGCAGCGGCTATGACGACGTCATAAAGGTTCACGGGCTAGCGATGCTAACACCGGAAAACGCGGAGCACAACCAAGCGCGACATTATCAGAAGTTAAAGAACTCTATACAATGATTACATGGGTAAATTCACATCAGATCACCCAGAAAAATGTCATTTTGAAACCAATTTCAGCTTGATCGGATCAACGGTTGCTGAGATATTGCAATTAACACTTTGACTGCCCGACGTTTTCAGAAAAGGGATGCCGTCAGTGCCAGCCGATTTAAGCATTTTGACTGATCTTTCAAGGTCCACAGAAAATTTTGTGTTTGGACTATGGAAACACACATACTACCAAGTGATTTGACAATGATTGGACTCTCATCTTTCATCAGAAAAAAAAGTTTGTTTCTACCTTATTCCGTTTTTCAGTAATCAACAATAGAAAATTTTTAGTTTCACCCAAATGCTCTGTTTTGAAACAAAAAACGGAGAAATCAAGCTTTTTGTGAAACGATATTATTTCATGCACTCTCGTGAATTTGACACCTTTTTTTTCCATGAACACCTAAACAGTGCTTTACTTCTGTAAAACACTACCACCAACAATGAAAAAGTGTTTTTTGATAGCAAAATACGTTTATTTACATTCAAAAGTGTAACAATTTGACAAAACAATTTGGCAAACTATTTACAAATGTGTGCAACCGTGGTACTATTTACAATTGTGTGGATGTTTCAAATACAGTTTTTCTTTTTGTAACACTCCCCTGCGTGCAAGGCGACGCAGCAGGATTTGCACAACAGATTAGTTTCACTGCGATGGCCCCTTAGCGTGCAGACGCTACACTTTCTTGCTGGCTTTTTTCCCGGGGAATAGCAAGTATATACTGCAGTGTGTGTTTGGCCATGTTGCCATCAAGTCTACTCTCAGATCATGATACGGTGACGTTACGGTGGTGTTACATCTGGCTTCCTCATGTCCTTCTGTTCCTATACCGGGTGGTAAGAGATGTTCTGATCCATCGTATCCACTCCATTCATGGTGGCATCGTAGTCCAGAACCAGTGTCTCCTCCGTGATCAGACTGTACCCACTCCTCTGATAAATATGCATTGGACTCGTCGTCCGATTGAACGTCCGCCTGAGCGTCCGCCTGAGCGTCCGCCTGAGCGTCTGCCTGGGCGTCCGCCTGAGCGTGCTCGGTTGTGCGCCGCGTTTTCCGGCGTTAGCATCGCTAGCCGGTGAGGCTTTATGACGTGATCATAGCCGCCGCGTCAACGCTTCCAACTTTGGCGTCAACCTCGGAGTCACCATCATCATCATCGTCGTCATCAATGTGCTCTTTAGCATTGGTCGATGCTTTTCGTCTTTGAAAAAAATGCTCAAGTGTGAGCTGCTTGCAACCGGTCGCCATTATGGCTTCCTCAGCCATTGTCCCCTCAACACTCTAGCTCCGCCTCACGTCTTCTACTGACGCCTACCCAATCTTGTCCAAAGAGAGTCATCGCTGCCATCTAGGGGCCAAAAATAGGCATTATACTAACTAGATCTGCTTGATAATTTCAGCACAGCTGGCCAAGGCTTTCCTGCACCCGTTTCCCCCCAAAAAAACTTGGTGAAACTTGGTCTTTTAACGTCTTTGGCGCTCCTCCATAGGATTTTACTAAACGTTATTTAACGTTTTTGGCAGTCAAAGAGTTAAGTAATTTTTACCTCCTTTTTTTGCGGAAATGGTTGTTGCCGCCAAATTTCAAACCGTTTTTTCAGCAACAACTGGTCTGATTTCAAATTGTCAATGATAAATGTACTGTATTTTATATAGCGCTTTATCTACACCAAAGTGTTTGACAAAGCCTCACATTCACCCATGAAAAAAGGTATCTCTGAAAAAGGGAAATTGTAAGTAATCCAAATCTGGCATTTATTTTTGCATCAGAGTACTTTTGACACAAATTACCCTTTAGCCTATATTTTGATCTTGAAATCACAGCGAACCACAACAACACAAATACAAAAATGTAGTCCTAGGTGTCAACTACAACATAAAAAAAAAAAAACCCGTAGGGTTTTCTTTTTCACTCAAATCGATGTACAGTAGATGTTGACATACTGGGTACCCGTTAATCGCCTCCTCCCTTTTTTTGTTTGCTTTGTTAATCCACTAAATTTAGGCGTAAATTTAACTGAGTGGATATAAGTACTCATAATTTATTATCGAAAGTTACGTATGTAACTACGGTTCTATGAGTCCCGAATGACCACCAGGTGGCGGTGCTGAAACAGCACGGAAAATCCCTCACACGCACGCGTCACTCGAGAAAGAATTTATAAAGGATATGTCCATTGTTCCGGCTGACGTGACCCTCATGTATAAAGGAGGAGCGTAGCCGGAAACGTGTCTCTCAGAATCTTCCCGCGCAAACCAACACGAGGGTCCTGAGTGGCAAGCAAGACTGACGGTCGTTCGGACTCATAGAACCGTAGTTACATACGTAACTTTCGTTCTATTTCGTCCCTCCCCACCGCCAGGTGGCGGTGCTGAAACAGCACGGAACGCCGAATACCAGCAATGTCACAAAGACCCGGGAAAGTGTACCTCACAGAGGGGCCTCCGCAGGACCTCAAACCACATCCAGTGGATGAGGAGAGGTGACAATCAAACTGTAGAATCTGGAGAACATGCAAGGAGACGACCAGGAAGCAGCCGCACAAAAGTCCTCCAAGGACACTCCTTTCAGCGGCCCATGACGTAGACACACTCCTGGTGGAGTGACTGCATACCCCAGGAGGAGGGGGACGACCAGAGACCCGGTACGACGTGAGAGGCGCTGCTTGGACACAGCAGCCCCTTTATTCGGGCCGTCGTAAACCACAAAAAGCTGGGTGGATGCATGGAAACATGCCATAGCATCCAAATAAGAACGGAGCGCCCTCACAGGACAACAAAAACCCAGGAACACCCCTTATCTTAAACAGATTGGAGGAATTCCAGCACAGTGAGAATAGGGCACGTCACGGGATCCCTCCCGCAATTTGCACACCACTCCGTAAACAGCTTCCACAGTAGATCCAACCGACTGGGCAGGATCCACGGTTCGGAGGAGCAAAGACTGCGTAGGAGAGGGAACCAAGTCTGGGCTGGCCAAAGAGGGGCCAAGAACAATAAAGAGTAACCCTCCAGAAGGATCCTCTGAAGAGTCAGATGAATGAGGGGGAGAGGTGGGAAGGCATACAGAAGGCCCCTTGGCCAGGAGTGTGCCAGAGCATCCTGTCCTAGTGGGCTGCTCCGTTCCCTCAGGGAAAACCAGAGGGGACAGTGAGTGGACTCCTCTGAGGCAAAAAGATCTACCGTCGCCTTTCCAAAGCGATTCCAAATGGCGTTGACCACCTCCGGGTGGAGACGCCAATCCCTCTGAGGTGGACGATGGCGGGAAAGGGAGTCCGCCAACTGATTAACAATGCCCGGGAGAAACATGGCCCTCAGGCTGGCAAGACGGGGCCAGCCCATCTGAGAAGCCTTCGTGAGGCCCGTAACAACTGGTTGGATCTCGTCCCGCCCTGATGATTGATGTGATACACAGTGGACGGGTTGTCCAAACGTACCAGGACATGGCGCCCTGCCACGAAGGGCAGAAAATGGATGTGGGCCAGATGCACCGCCCGCAGCTCCAGCACATTGATGTGCTGCGACCTGTCCCCTGCAGACCACCGGCCTTGAGCCGTTCTGTGTTACCAAACAGCACCGCAGCCACTCAGGCTGGCATCGGTGGTAACAACTTTGTGACGTGTGGGTACCACCCCCAACGGGACTCCCGCTGATAGAACAGACCGGCGACCCCAAGGTGCGAGAGCACGCATGAACCGACTAGACACTCGAAGACGCCTCCGATGGTCCAATAGCGGGTTGAGCCGGAAGCGGAGCAGCCACTGTTGCAATGGACGCAGCAATAGCAGACCCAGTGGCACAAGTGCTGTCAGGGACGTTAACTTGCCCAGTAGACTCAAAAAAAGGACATAAGGTAGCACCCCATTGGCATGGAAGAGAGAGACGAGGCATAGCACATTGTCGAACCTCTGTGAGGATGGTCGAGCAGCCATGGAGGCGGTGTCCAATGACACGCTGATAAATAGAGTCCGCTAAGAGGGAGCAAAAGAGGACTTCTCCAGGTTGATCTTGAGTCCAAGTCGTGACACATCCTGAAGAAGCGTGGACGTGTGTCGGATTGCCTGGCCCCTGGACGGTGTGCATATCAGCCAGTCGTCCAAGTAGGGGAGCACCCTCAAATGCAGGGAAGCAAGTGCTGCCTTCACTACACGTGTGAACACTCTGGGAGAAAGTGACAGTCCGAATGGGAGTACTCTGAACTGCCAGTGGCGACCCTTCTAGGCAAAGCGGAGAAATTTCCTGTGCTGATGAGCAATATGGACGTGGAAGTAAGCGTCCTTCAAATTGATTGACGTGAACCATTCCCCTCGGGCTATCGTGCTCAACACGGCTGACGTAGTCAGCATGCGGAAGGGTAACACCTTGAGGTAACAGTTAAGACCTCTCAGATCCAAGATGGGGTGTAATCCGCCTGTCTTTTTTGGTATAAGGAAGTAGGGGGAGTAGAATCCCCCTGGATAGCCAAGGGATCCACTGCTTCAATAGCGGACTTGGCGAGGAGGGTCGCTAGTTCTTGTTTTAGAGCCAGCTCCATTTCCAGGTCGCTGATGACAGTCTCTCTCACTGCCGTCTCCTCGGGCTCAATCCCTGGTCCTCCCGGATTTAGGGGTACGGGAGGAACGGGGCGTGGTGTGTGAAGCTCGGGGCTGACCACGCCCTCGGCCAGAGGGATTGACGTCACGGAAGTCCGTGACATGTCCCTGCGAGGGACGACGAGGCCCGTATCCTCCTGTAGGCCAAAAGGACTGCACATTACGTGACAGAGGGGCGGCCGGGAGAGCAGCTCCGCTAGAGTTTGATGGAGCATAGGGCCTGGCAAGGTGAGCAAACTTACGCCTTGCGTCATCAGCACGCACTGTGCACTCCAGCCGGCCCGTCGCTACAGAACCGAACACATGACCCGGTACCACAGGGAGGTGACGCAGTTCCTTCCGGGAGGGCTCACGCAAGGAGATTGAGCCAACCAGACCTGATGGCGCGCATGCATGAGCAAAGACATACTACGGCTATGCTCCCTCGAAAGGAGGGATGAATCCCTCTGTGCCATGTTACAGAACGATGTAGCCTCATCTACTTCATTGTCTCGCAAAGCTGCGGAAAGAGCAAGTAGGAGATATGCCTGTACGTTGGCCAAGCGCGCTATCACCGTCGCCGCGTTTTAATAACCAGTTCGTCCATCAAGCGCCACTGAGGGCTAGGGCACCTCACAGCCTCCCTAAGGGCTTCCTCCGGGGAGACGATGAGTGAGACCACAAAATAGTCAACATTAGGCATACGGTCCAAACCAATAGGATTAAGACACCGCATGTTTGCCAGAGCACGGCTGTCCGCCACGAGCCGAGGAGTTACACTAGAGATGTACCAGCAGGAATGAAGCTCTGTCAAAAAAAGACGAGATTCCGGGATCCAAAAAGTCTCATTGAGTAGACCATCGGAGAGAGGCCACACTCAGTCTGAGGCTGAGAAAAAACAGACATGTCCAACTTTAAACATTGGAAAGCACTAAGCATAACAGTATGCACCAAATCCGCTCATGCTGAAAAACGGTCAGAGGGAGGAGAAGACGGGGCAGTGGACACAGAGTCCATTCCCGAATATGGCTCAGAATCCCGTATGGAGACGTCATCCTCAGAGATGTCGTCCACTTGGGAGGGCAATTGGAGTGTTGCATCCGGCATGTCCAACTCTGCATCGGGCAACGATACTGCAGCGGCGTGAGAAGCATAAGGGTATTGATTACCCAACTGAGTCTGTATTGCCATCACTCGCCTGCAACTGGCAGCCCGACTCCTTCAATCCGATAATCATGGGCAGCAGGAGAAGCAGATCTGCGTTTTGCCCGACCCCGTCGGCGATGACCACCCCTGGGCAGCCGTCCTGGTGAGGCGCAACAACAGTAGCGTTCACCGGAGTGTGGACTGTCGCAGCAGTGGTCGCTACTGCGTTACAGTCAAGACAGCACTCAGTGCGTCCCTCTTCGGGCCAGAAGGAGCCACCACATTGCTTACAGCGAGCGCCGTCGTCCATAGCAGCCGCCAATCGACGCGCAATGAGAGTATGCAAGTCAACAGGCTGCTATCTTCCTGTGGGAGAGGAGGCGGAAAACCGACGAATCCACAAGTGCTCGCGGTAACACGTAAGTGAACGTTTGTGTCGTCATAAAGTAGTAGACGTCATAAAGCTATCAACCACCATCAAGGCGGTTGGCGACCCACAAACGGAGCCGCATAGGTTGAGAGGCAACACAAGTTAGAAAAAGATACGCATAACCGTATCACACTAGCGAGTTTTAAAACAAGCCAAGCAACCGTAGGCAAGACAGTTGCTGACTCCCACCATAAGTACTCACGAACTTGAAGCCTCACTCAGCGATGAGGAGCGGAGCCATGCAAAGATGGAAGAAGAGCTCCAACATTTGTACATGTAATTAAAAAGTGAAAGAAGCCCCGATCAACACGATCACAGGCCACCAGCGACGGATACGGAGACGAAGAACAGCGGTAAACACCGCCGCGAGTGACAGAGTGAGAATATTCAAAGAGACACGTTTCTGGCTACGCTCCTCCTTTATACATGAGGGTCACGTCAGCCGGAACAATGGACATGTCCTTTATGAATTATTTCTCGAGTGACGCATGCGCGTGGGTGATTTTCC
Organism: Vanacampus margaritifer; assembly: GCF_051991255.1. NCBI lineage: Eukaryota > Metazoa > Chordata > Actinopteri > Syngnathiformes > Syngnathidae > Vanacampus > Vanacampus margaritifer. Next base: position 4,919,945 of record NC_135435.1, read on the forward strand.
ATGCTGTTTCAGCACCGCTACCTGGCGGTCAGGAGGGACGAAATAGACCTTCTATACATATGCATTGTTAACACACAACTATCGGTTAGCAATCACGATTAGCATTAGCATGCCAGCGTTGAACATTTAAGGTAAACAAACACTAACCACAGTTTAGTTCACACCTACATCATTGTCTACATTACACATGTAATAGTGTCTTAAAAGTCACATACAGACAATGCTCAACACATTATGCTATGACTGTTAGCAATCGCGATTAGCATTAGTGCGCTAGCATTTACGCATTAATTATTCTCAATGTGGAGGTTTTGATTTATTTTTCAACCTCAGTGACTCCTTGACATCTCAGATAACATTAACAATTGATGAATGTTCAGTAATAAACCACTTGTTGACTCCCCCACTTCTCTCTCTTTGTCTAGCCTGTGAAAGTGACTTCTGGGGTCCCCACTGCACTAATCGCTGTCAGTGTCGCAACGGGGCCAAATGTAACCCAATCACAGGAGCCTGCGTCTGCACAGATGGCTACCAGGGCTGGCGTTGCGAGGAGCCGTGTGAGCCCACATTCTACGGCAAGGACTGTCTGCTTGAGTGCCAATGCCTAAATGGTGCAACATGCCACCATGAAAGTGGCGAGTGCCTCTGTGCACCTGGATACACTGGGGCCTTGTAGGTAGCTCCTCATTGTTGTTAATGCCTAACTGGATTGATATATATATTCCATTCTGCCGAAGAAGCGATTTTCACAACTGTGTAACAAAATTGTAGCTTTCCAGTTTATATGTACCCAATGTTTTGAATAATGGCGTTTAAATAACGCCATCCTTTTTTCATAAATGGATTAATCTAACTAATTACTTTCCTCATATTTGAAACGCTGTTATCATTAATATGCGTTAAATGCTTTACGTTACAATCGATTTATTAGTTTCAACGCCCGAAATAAGCTTACAGTAGGTTGCACAGTCGTGCGCGCTTTTACGGAAGGCTTGCTCCGAGTCCATTTATGAAAATGTAATTTGCACACAGTTAAAGGCACTGTTGTTGCCGCACCTCGTCACAATAAAGGTGTCTTGACAGCTGGAATGCATAGTGACTTTTATTTTGTAGGTGCTGCGGGAAGCGTGTCACGACATGTCTTCCTTCACAATGAACATGTTAGCATTATTAGAGTCACGTCCTTAGCCTGAAAATAATTTTGGGTTTGTTTGACAAGTCTGACGTTGGTCAAAATAACGTTGTTAGAGAGCTGGCGAAAAAACGGCTGCCATAAGGAGCGATTTACTGACAATTCTGTTTCATCAAGAACCATTACGGGACTTCGCAACTCCACAAGCACCATAACATCGCTAAAGAAAAGAAAAAAAGAAAACACTCGCCTAGTAGTGTAATTGATCAATTAACCATCTTTGCAAGGACTGTACAAATTACATATATTAGGATGACATATGTGCCACAAATCACCACATATCCAGTATTTTTATTTATTTATTTATTTCCTTATTTATTTTTGGCAGTGGTAGAACATATGATATCGGTCAGTATGGAGTGTGACATAAATATTCAACAAAATCAATGAAAACACCCTTTATAGCGTGGGCATTATTTGAATTCCTTGTATTAAAAAAATATAATAATAATAATAATAATAATAATAATAAGACATTTTAAAAATCCAAATTATTTGATATAAAACTTTTCTTTTTAAAAAAGTACTGAAAATAGTTACATTACCTGGTAACAAGTTACTTTTATTATAAAGTAATACTTACTCAGTTACTTTTTTGAGCAAGTAATGAGTAACTATAACTAATTACTTTTATAAAGTAACGTTCCCATCACTGTATGTAATTTACTAAAATGTAGCAATGTTGTTTTGGCCCAGTTGCGAGGACCCTTGTCCGCCAGGGAAGCATGGCTCCCTGTGTGAGCAGCGCTGTCCATGCCAGAATGGCGGAACGTGCCATCATGTGACTGGGGCGTGTTCCTGTCCTGCTGGTTGGGTGGTATGATGAACTTTGCATCCTTTGTTTTAAACCAAGAGGCAGAATGTCTAACCAGTGTAAGGTCTTGTCATCCTCCTTTCTAAGGGTCCCGTATGCGCACAGCCGTGTCACTTTGGCTCATTCGGCATCAATTGCTCCCTGGAGTGCACGTGTCGTAATGGAGGCCTGTGTGACCACATCAGCGGCCAGTGCCAGTGCACTGCTGGCTACATTGGAGAAAGGTAGTGAACATTAATGGACAAAAAGAGTATGTTCAATGAAGATGTAACATTTATTACAAATTACTTTGGGGAATAACATTAGCGCAAGTAGAAATAGTGGATCAAAGTGTAATTAGTATTTCCTTTGTTTTCAAATAACACCTTCAAGATTATTTTTGTGAACTTTGGCTTGTTATCATAAAAACGTTAGGAATGCGTTTTGCGGGTTCCCATTTTAAAAGTTAGTTCCAAAATATCGAACACATTCCACTTTTCCCACGGTATGCACTGTTTGCTGAATACATAACTTGAAAGCAGTTAGTAGGATTGTGTTTGTTATACACTAACCGGTTGTAGATTAATTGCATTTCTTTATTGAGTGCAGCTTTACGTAGGTTGAATATTAACCCTTCAACAGACAATCACTACTTAATGAAATATATACAGTATACTGACACATTAATATGCACTGTATAGGTGCTGTTTTTAAACATTGCTAAAATAGAATAATAATCAGATGTAACAACTTTTAGTTCATTTATTGTATTTAACCATGATAATTTTTTGTCCATTTATACAGTAATGAATGTTGAGATGAGTGGAAGTTACATTACCAATACAGTACTCAGATTTCACTCACATTCCCAAGGGTTACATTTGCATGCAGTCTCCAGATCGCTGTCATATGATGCAATATACAGTACAGTATTAACCAGAATTGTAATTCTGAATTCATATATTTGTTGATTGAGAAAAGCATTCCAATTGTTCTAATATTGTACATTGTTGTAATATTGTAGAGTATAGCTCATATATTTATTTTATGAGCCATTAGACGTTTTTGTGTACCGTTTTTTTCATCATCTCCAAAACAATAACTGGAAAAGATAGTCTGAAGCATCACATCTCTCTTTGTTGTCCTAGCCGTTTTTTTATTTATTTTTTGCTCTCTGCCCACCGTTACTCTCAATTGGACCAAATTACATCCATTTATTTCAGGCCAGGACAGGTAAATTAACCTACACGGAATAATACCTTGAGCAAGTTCTCTTCCACCCTGCCCACATTGTAATGAAATTAGCAAAGATAAGAGTCTCAAGAATGTCAACGTGATTTGAACATGATACCGAACAGACATCCTCGCTAATACAATTTAATTGAGTGATTTGTCTACTTCTCGGTGGCTTCAGGTAGTAGACGTTTGGAGTATGTGGAGATGTTAGCCTAACTTGGCTTTCAATTAGCATAAACAATGTTCTATTAGGAGGTAACGCATTGGATCTTAAATGCATAAATGCAGCGGAATCAGGTTTTGAGAAAGATTGCTGAAGACCCTTTCAGTGCAAACAGACTCATGCGTCAACACTACATTTTAGAAGTTACTCACGAGAAATCTGATCAGCAACCTGTTGTGTCAAAATGCATAATTTATTGTAGTGTTCTGCTTTTTTTTCTGTATTGATTGTATCATATCAAAACAACATTTTACAGTGTAGGTTATGCAATACAGAATTGGGCCAAATGTTTTGGGATTGCTTAGGTTTACTCGTTATAGTCATGATTTGGTTGAAAGCGTCATTTTCAATTTAAAACAAATCAAATACATTCATTTTTCACAAATAAAAAAGTTACATCCAAGTAACTTTTTATTCGGGAATAAACTAATTAAAGCCAATTTTATTACTTTACCCCAAACCAAATTTCTGATTCAGTATGTATAAGTTTTGTGGGGTTCAACCTGAAGTGGTTGCCGGACAATTGTAGGGCACACATAGATGAACAAACATACACATCAAGGGACAATTTAGTGTTCAACTAACCAACCATGCACGTTTTTGAGATGTGGGAGCAAACTGGAGTACCTTGAGAATGCCCACGCAGGTACCTGTAGAACATGGAAGCGCCACTTTGGGAAGGCTAGATTTGAACCCTGGACTGCCAAATTGTAAAGCAAGCGTGCTTAGCCGTGGGCCACCGGCTGAATTTGTGTTTAAAGCAAAGACATATTTGCAATCCAATAACAAAATGCCAGTAAACTGTCCCTAAAAGATCTTGTTTATTGTGAGTATTTTGCAAACTTGTGCAATCTTTTGTAGAATTATATGAGTCTTAACTTATAATCCTTGTTTTTGTTTTTTGTTTTGTCTAACTAGTGGGGGCACATACAACAATTTTTTTGCAGATTAAAAATAAGTTTTTCATTTAACTCCCCTAAAATTTGATATTTTTAACTAATACATATGAGAGACATGATTTCATTTCGATATAATATAAATAAGAAAAACTTTTATTCATTTTTACAGTTCTAGCATCTTTTAATTAAAAAAACATCAAAAAATAAATATAAAAATACAAACTTTTTATAGGGACAGTTTGTTTTCTATTTTTAATGGCAGTTTTTTATTTGACTGCAAATATGTTGTTGTTTTTTATCATTTCAATTAGCTTAAAGTTAGCAAGCTTGGTGGCCCACTGCTAAGCACATCTGCCTCACAGTTCAACAGTCCAGGATTCAAATACAGCCTGCATCCTTCATGTGTGGCGCTTCCATGTTCTCCCTGTGCCTAGTACATACGTTAATTGAACACTAAATTGTCCCTTGATGTGGTTGTGTATGTTTGTTCATCTACGTATGCCCTACAATTGTCTGGCAACAACCTCAGGTTGTACCCTGCACATTTTATTCACATTGAAATTCGATTTGGGGTAAATTAATATAATTGGTTTTAATTAGTTTATTCCAAAGTAAAAAGTTACTTGGGCATAACTTTTTCATTTGTTTTTTAAAAAATAAATGTATTTGATTTATATTAAATTGAAAATGATTCTTTCAACCAAATTGTGAATATAACGAGAAAAACTTCTTTTTTTTAAATAGCTGTAACAAAATGCAGCATTTTTTTTTTTTTAGTTTAGTCCGATGAATCATCTTTTTTCAGCGAGCCCGCGGGCATGTGGCCTTTGACCACACACACACTCTGAGTGTCCCTTGATTAATTTTCAAAGAAAAAAAATCTTCTTGATTCATTTTCAAAGAAAAAAATAGTTTCCAGAACACTTTTTTCAGTGCATTTAGTGTTTGTGTGTAAGAAATGGATTTGTTTTATTTGATCCATATTATTGATGCATTCACTGTCACTGTCAAGAGTTCACTCATGCTCATTCCCATTCATTCTATTTGAATGTGCTTCATTGTACATTTCATGTGAGCAAGGAGGAACCGGATACATTCGGATGAAACCTTCATCCTCCTCGTGAAATACAATTCAAAGTTAGATTAGCGTCATATTTCATTTTCAACTAAATGCCAAGGGGAGCTTGTATTTTCCTCATTTTGATGTCATGTCAATACAGTTTGCCTTTGTGCTTTCCACTATGAATTACTGGAGCGCCTTAATGAATCCATGTACTAATCCACTTAGTATGCTGCAATGGTTGTCTTAAAGGGCTCTATAAATAAAGTTAAGTTGAGGAGTTATTTGACTGTACTCTGATAGTGTGTGTTCAACAATTGGTTGTATAAGTGTTATTGTCATAAAGTATTATTTTTTGGACTTTACTTGAAGATTTTGTGAAACAGTGCCCTACTTCATCTGATAATAGGTGCCAGGATGAATGTCCAGTCGGCACTTATGGGCCGCAGTGTGCCCACAAATGTGACTGCCAGAACGGGGCCAAATGCTACCACATCAACGGGGCCTGCCTTTGCAACGAGGGCTTCAAGGGTCCAAGCTGCCAGGACCGCTTCTGTCCAGCTGGAATATATGGACTCCTCTGTGACCAGGACTGCCCCTGCAAAATTGCAAACACACTCAGGTGATCAAAAAGTTGAAGCATCCTAATATTCTTTATACTGTACGTGTGGTTAGTAAGCTTTTTATATGCAGCAGCTGATTTAATTTTTATGCGACTTTGTTCCAGAAGTGTTAAAAAATCTGAATTGTAAACGTAGCCCAAACTTTAGCGATTACATCTAATATTCTATGATGAATAGCAAGTCAGCTTAATTCAACAGTTTCTGCGGATAAAAGGAAAGACATTATGGCAAGAAAAAAAAGGGAATTCGATGAACAAGGTGACAATGCCTGTGTGGAACTTTTTACATCAGTATGCAGTATCAGGAGTAACTTGTTCAAGGACACTGACAGTACTGAAGAGAGCCAAACATTTTACTAACTGACTTATGATGACCAAAACAACTTCCACCACCAAATTGCATAGAAAAGAAAAAGTACCTAATGAGTCCAGGTCCTGTCCTGAACTAAAATCTTTCAATTTAGGGATTACTAATATGTTATAACAGGAAACATGCGAAAAATGTATCCCACAAAGGTCAAAGTTATTACCTGATTATAGTTCTTATTTCCTAGTTAAATGTCTACAGTTGTCTTTGTATATTTATTTCCTTCCTTCTAATGTTCTTGCTTCTAGCTGTCACCCTTTGTCAGGTGAATGCACATGCGCAGCGGGATGGACTGGACTATTCTGCAACGAGACGTGTCCAGCAGGTTACTACGGGGAAGGCTGTAAAGAAGTGTGTGCCTGTGCTAATGGCGCCGACTGTGACGGCATCAATGGAATGTGCATGTGTGCTCCAGGGTATATAGTAAGTTCACAATTCATACTACAGATGTTAAAGGGATATGTGACTCATTAAGCCATTTTCAGCAGTAAAAATGTAATGTTTTTGTCCAGAATGAATGTGGTAACTTCATTTTTTTTTTTTTGTACAATTGACTTTAAAAACTATTTTTTCTACTTGCTTTCGACTGATGATGACATCACCTGTGCTGAGGAAGTTGGTAACGACCAATCAGGGCTCACCTGTTTTCTGGGTTTGGTCAACAAAATGAGCCACGATTGGTCGTTACCTACTTCATCAGCAAAGGTGATGTCATCTTCAGTCGACAGCAAGTGTGAAACGTAGTATTTTAGGGTATGAATTGTGCATGAAAAATAATGAAGTTACCAAATTCATTCTAGACAAATTATTAACTTTTTGCTCCAGAAAATGGCTCAATGAGTCAAGTATCCCTTTAAGTTTAAAATAAATACATTCATCAGGAGTCGCTTTATGTCGTTATATCACTTACTGCTATAATTCTATTGCTAGCGAATGCTAAAAGTATAGACATTCAATGTACAGTATAGCCACTATGCAGCACCAGTCAAACATTTGGATATTAGCATGTAATATATGAGAAACAAACATTTGACCAATACTGTAAATTATGAGACTATTTAACCCAATTATTTATTAACTTGCTCTGCTAACTACTGTGCTCGCTCATCGTATTTATTTCAAATCTAATTTCATTTCACATTAACACTTAAAAATATTTTCATTGTCTTCAATTAACCCCAAATGCATAATTTGTGGATGTTAGAGTAAGATGGAGTACCAAGTGAGAGCTTAGTGTTAAACCCGTAGTTGATTTGAATAATATGAATAAATAAATATGACATGTTATTCGTTTGTTAATAGATTAAGAAAGGGTATAAACCAGGGTATATTTATAATATCTGAGTTTATATTCATGCTATGCCAGAGATATAGAGTGCAGGTCTTGTTTGTTGAAATTTACTTGTCCACCATTTTCACTTACAACTGTTTGCAGTATTTTCAAAGAAATGTATTGTTCAGAAATTTCCATTTACAGGAGAAAATTTGTGTTCTCACAACTTCTCAGGCTCCAAAATACTGTAAGAAAATGGTCACTTAACTTGCCCTTTCCTCTTATAACAAACAAATGAATCTAAATGAATCTTCTGTGCACTATGTCCCTCGAGGTGCTCTGTGCTGTTGTCGCATGCTAGACTAGCAACATGGAACTGCAGTGAGTGCTTTTTTTGCGTACTCGGCAGGACAACAAGCAAGTTCCCAGTGGGTGCTGGAATCCACTCGGTCCGCTCTTTGTCAGCTGTTCTGCTCTTTGATGAAGTGGGAATGGGGTGCCCAGTTTTGTTGTGTGCTCATTTTTGTCATCACCATTTTTTCATTTAAAAAAAAATTGTGTTTTTATTAGGGGTGTCAGGTGATTGTTCAATTGTAATTAATTGCATGATTCCAATAGTTAATTCACGATTAATCACAAATTTGATATCTGTTCTAAATGTACAATAAAATATTTCTTGTTAACATAAAAATGGAAAAAATGTTACACTAATAGAAATATGGCTCCATATTTTTGTCATTGATACAGTAATTTCTTACAGAGCTCAGTATTGTTCATTCGGTAATTTTACCGATTTGACATGTCATCATCATTGCTCTCTCTCTTTTTTTATATATATATATATATTTTATTAATTTTTATTTTGTATGTGCGTGCGTGTGAGAGTGTATTCATTAGTTCACCTAAAACCTATTAAAAAATCCCATACCGTTCACCTAAACCGAACACTTCAGAACCCAGCTAGAGCCGTGAGGCCGTCAGGAGACCCGAGGAAGGACCAAAGAAAGGAAAGTGAAATCATGCACCGACCAGACACCAACCACCGGGCCACCAACTAGAGTCCTTCACCAACCCCAGAAACATCCAAATTCCAACAAATCAGGGAGACCTCAAGAGATCAAAGGAGAGACTGAGAAAGGGAAGGAAGGACAGACGAAGCAGAGTGAGATCCACAGACACCAGCCTCCACCGATTCAATGACCTGAGGAAGAAGCAGATTGTGTCTGAGTTTCGATAGATGCTGGTGTGGTGGATCTGGCATGCATGAAAATCTCCACCAAAGATGGGAGCCGTCGACCCCTGCCAGGACAGAGCAAGCGCAACACCTCAGGGCCCCCCAGGTCACGGCAGCGCCAAGGGACAACCCCCGGGCCCCGCAGGGGCCACCGGCCGGAGAGCAAACCCAGGAGCAGGAGACCCCCCCCCCACCCCAACATGGCCCGCGCCCCCAACCCAACACAGCAGAAAGGGGCACTGCAGGCCACCACTGGTCCACAGCCCCTGCTCCCCCCACGAATCTGTGCCTATCATTGAATACAGTACAGCAGTACACCTCGGTATTGAACCCTGCATAGAGTTTACATGTTCTTCCATGCTCAAAAGCAGCTTCATACAGGTACTCTTGCATCCTCCCACATTGCAAAAACTTCTATGTTTGTTACAGTGTGCCATGTGATTGACTGCTGGTCAGTCCAGAGTGAAGTCCTTCTCTCACCCAATGTCAGATCGCTTTCAGTTTCTCTGTGACCATGAGAAGTACAGGTGCTCGTCAAAAAATTTGAATACCCTCAAAGAGTTGAATAATTTCCGTATTTCCATTCAAAAAGTCAAACTTTCATAGATTAAAGATTTAGGGCCCACAACTCAAGTGATTTCAAGTATTTATTTGTTTATTTTTACATTATTTGGGCTTCCAGTTCATAAAACCCATGAAAACAAGTAAAATAAATTACCATGCATACTTCCCAGTCTTTTGCACAGGCAAATAAAAGATGGATGGATGGATGGTATTTTCAAAATGATAGGCTTGATGCTTGCTGTCAGCTCTTTGTTTTTGGGTCTGGTGGTCCTCATTTTCCTCTTGTTAGTACTGTATTAAAAGAGTACAATCAAGAGAAAAATGAGGGCCACCAGACCCAAAAACAAAGGGCTGACAGCAAGTATCAATAAAGTCTGGGCTTCCAGGACCCCCAGGCAATGCCACGGGGTATCAAGGCAGTGATTAAGGCAAAGGGAATCCAACCAACTATTGAAGATTGACATTGTTTTGAAAATACCATCCATTCATCCATCTTTTATTTTCCCATGCAAAAGACTGGGAAGTATGCATGGTGATTTCTTCACATTAATCCAATTTATTGACATCCTGTTTTAGTGGGTTTTATCAGCTGGAAGCCCAAATAATGTAAAAATAAACAAATAAATAATTTAAATCACTTGAGTTGTGGGCCCTAAATCTGTAATCTATGAAAGTTTGACTTTTTGAATGGAATTACGGAATTTATTCAACTTTTCCAGGATATTCTATTTATTGGACGAGCACCTGTATAAATGATACAAAATGAGTACATCAATGACTGTATCCTGTTGTGTAAGCATCCCCATATTTGCACTCTCTTGTTGATTTCCGTTTTTGTATGTTTCTTTTTTTTTACTAGGGTGAGGACTGCTCAATTATCTGTCCTGCTGGCTTGTATGGAACCAACTGCACGTCGTCATGTTTCTGTCACAATGAGATATCGTGCTCACATGTCGATGGCTCGTGCATCTGCAGAGAAGGTTGTTAGCCTGTTTGTGCTCATTCTTGTCCCTTCTTTACATGTTGATGCTAACCAGAGGGTGAACTACTGTACCAAAGTATATATTTTCATGGGACAACACTGAAGAAATGACACTTTGACACAATGAAAAGTGGTCAGTGTGCAGCTTACTGTAAATGTATTGTTCCCTCAAAATCACTCAAAATACAGCCATTAATAGCTAAACCCCTGGCAACAAAAGTGAGTACACCCCTAGGTGAAAATTTCCAAAATGTCAATATTTTGTGTGACCACCATTATGTTCCAGCACTACCTTAACTCTTTTGGATATCGAGTTGAGCAGAACTTCACAGGTTGCCACTGGAGTTGGCAGATATTTCAGACCTTATGCTCCTCCACCATCTGGTTTAGGATGACCCAAAGATGTTTTGAAAAGATTATTTTGAAGGATTTCCACTATACACTCCACTACACATTTACACTACTACTACTAAGTGCCATTTCTTCAGTATTGTCCCATGAAAAGATTGTATTTTTGTCTTATGTAAAGAATATTTTCAAAAGTTATAATTAGTCAAAATTAACGGGAAAATATTTTTGTGAGGCAACTTGATATATTAGGTGTTGTCACTTACCAGCAATTATACCATACCGGAAAGACAAGTGCCTTGTTTGTGGCTTTGAGTTGCAATGGAGCAGTCAATGTGACAGAAGCTTACAGTCCTCTGTCAAATGTGTGTCATTTTCCATAAAAGATACTATCAGCCAGAAACAATGATGGATATAAAGTTTTCATATATTAAATGAAGTGACTACAAATAAGGACTTTACCTTTGGAACTGGAGAGTGATGTTCAATTCCAGTGAAGACAAAAAAAGTAAAATGGCAACTTGTTGGAGAGATGCTACTCTCCTTCCTGAATACTGTCAAAAGGCCCTTGAGCAGGCCCACCCTCTTGTTCCAGAAGTGCAGCGTGTCCGTCACACTATTCCATTTCTCTCTGTGTGCCCACATGTGTGTGGCCTGGTTCTATGTTGAACCTAGTTCCACCTTGAGCTATTGATACTTATCTAATGTATACAAATATTTTTAAAAGTCAGATGCAAACAAAGTGTTAGAGGACTAACAGTCAGTTTGATTCTATGTCCAGGTTGGCAGGGAGTTGACTGCACCATCCCATGCTCCAGTGGGAACTGGGGTCTATCTTGCAATCAGACATGTCAGTGTGCTAACGGGGCAGCCTGTGACCCCGTTAATGGAACCTGCACATGCTCTCCAGGCTGGAGGGATGAATTGTGTGACATACCATGTCATGTTAGTGCTCACAGAAATAACTTTTATTATTAGTTTTATTATGATTATTATTATCGTGACTTTTTATATACATATTTATCATCACTTTTTTATATAATTTTTTTGTGGTAAACCTGAAATTTCTGTTTCGATGATTTGTTTTGTGTCTTTTAGGAGGGATCATATGGCTTGGACTGCAAGGAGAGATGTGACTGTGCAAATGCTGATGGCTGTGATCCAGTAACTGGAGCTTGTCGCTGTGTCGCAGGTTGGACAGGTAAGGCATGCACCTATTGTAAGAGACAATACGATAAGTTTAAAGTCACCAATCTCCTAGTGACTAGAGTGATTATGGCCAGATATTCTTCCTGAAGTTGGAACAGATTTCAGCGAGCTGGCCTTTGACCCAACTGAAAGCTTTTATGTTGATTTATTTCATTGGAGATTTAGTTAGAGAAATGAGGCAGGAGTCACTCATACATTTTGTACACAAACTGTCCAACAGGTTTGGTAAAACAAAGTCTATCGGCCAGTTTATAGAAACAAATGTTTGCTGAACAAATAAGGTAAAAGTTCATTTGCAGGTACAGTACTTTTTACTATACTGTACGTATCACAAGCACACTATCCAGCCGAGGGATCCCAACAGAAGAGCTGGACAAAGTGGCATGAAAGAGGGAAGTCTGTGCTTCTTTGTTTAGGTTGCTTGCCCTGCGACCCAAACCCGGAAAAGTGGAACAATATGGATGGATAGATGAATTTTTTGAAGGAGGTAGCCAGAATACCCACACTAGTGTTAATTTCGTTAATGAAAACTAAACAAAAATATTTTCGTCAACACATATTTTTCACCGGACGAAAACTAGACTAGACTACTGGACTAAAAATCTCATTAATAAACGATAACTGGGATTAATCAGTATGCATTTTCCTCGACTCAGGAAGACGAGACGAAGATGTACTTCACTTAATAAAAAACAGACTAAAATCTTTTGGACTTTCGTTCATGAAGAAAAACAAGACAAAAATTATATGATTTTGTAAAATCCTGTCTCTACTAATCTGCCACTGTGACACTGTCAGGTGACACACTCCCTTTGAAATCTGCAGCTAGCGAGTGCAAGATGCACAAAGACATGGGACAACCAGGAGGTTGATTCATGGTGAAAGGTAAAAAAAAAAAAAAAAGAAGTAAATTATAGCTATAACGTAACATTAATACAACGGCTATTACGTTCCAACAATAATGTAAATCCAACAGCTAATTAATCCAGTAGGGGTGTGAATTGCCTAGTACCTGGCGATTCCATTCATTGCACGATTTATAGGTCACGATTCGATTCAATACCGATTAATCCTGATACGAATCTATAAATTGATTACTGCGATTTTTTTAAATTCAAATTTAGAAAATACTAGTCTATCAGTAAACTTGTACATGTACACTGTAAGATTTGTATGAAAATGTATTTATTTATCTGAAACTTCATGCTTATAAACCACTGTTTAACAAACAATCTGTTTATAGTTTGAACAGCGTTGAAATCAAATATTAAGGCTTAATGTTCCATTGATATAACATTTTTCCATGCTTAACGTGTGAACCCTAACCCTAAGTATGACGTTTTGTTGAATATTCCCATAAAAAAATTATGTTTACACATTGGTTCGGCCACATATCGAATCGATTGGAGAATTGCGCGCTGTAATATTGCGATAAATTGCCGAATCGATTTTTTTTTAACACCCCTATATATCAAGGCTAATTTATTATCTCGTAGCATGTAGCTATAGTAGCCACTTGTTGATATACTGTAGTTGTGTGTTAAGTTGTTTTTCATCAAAAAGATGAGAGAAAATGTTGTGTGTGTCCGGAATGTTCAACAATATCTGCTGAGAAAAAAATCTACAGGTGTAAAATGATTGTCCTGGCTAAAAATTGACTAAATAAAAACGGGATGACTAACTATGATCAAAACTAACAAGCGTGATTGAAACTGGACTGAAAATGTCTCATAAAATTAGCACTAATCCACGCAATGAAAAATCCACACAAATTTCAAAAGTAGTACTTATGGACTTTGAGGCAGACATTTTAACCACTACCCACCAAGCTGCCGTGTTAAATCTTATTTCTGGATGTTGTGATGATGCTATAATGATTGATGTTGTGCTTATGCTGGTAGAAAAAAAGGAACTTTGTTTTACATTAGAGAGCATGATTAAAACTAGTGAAGTTGCCTTGTTTTGATTGGTATCTTGTTCACCTTTGTGAGTCGCCATTTCTCAATTTTAATCACAACAGTCTGACAGACAGGGCAACTGCTTTGCGCTCAGGGTATATCTCAAGGATAGTTTATTAATTGAATTTATTATGATGGCTGCTGACACTTCACTCTCATATTCTTTCATATTCTATGTCAAAGGAACTTTCTAATGAGCCGCTGATATGCCAAGTTACAAAGGAGGGATGAAGAAAATCTCTATTTGCACACTCGTTCTGTCTTGTACTGCTGTGTGTGCGTGTTTGCGTATGTGTGTGTGTTGCATGTGGAAATATGAATTAATGTACTATCTCACGAGTACTGCAGTCTACAGGCTGTCCCCTGTGAGCACCGGCAGCTCTGATCCATTCTTTAAGACTCTCTCTTTGGACACAAATGTAAAACTGATGAAAGACGGAGACATGAGCATGATTAAAGGGCTAAAAAGCTTCGGCTGATTTTGAGGATTCGGGGGGTTTGCCTAAACTTGTAGTACATTCATAACTGACACTACAATAGTAACTTACATTAGCAAGGAAACGGTATGTTTATCTGTTTTTTAAGACAAGTTTCAGCACTGAAACTTCCTGTCAAATAGATGTGGGTCTACCTTGTGTGCCCACAACAGCTCTGTCTCATAGGGACCAGTACAGAGAACTCGTAACATTGTCAGCACATTCATTAAGTCCTGGAATTTGAGAACTTCCTTCAGAATGATTAGACTATTTTTTCAGAAAGTCCTGATAAAGTCATTGAGTGACAAGTTCAAGGAATTTCAAATTCTGGAAAATGACCTCTTTGCTCCTCAAGTGGATCTTGAAAATAGGTTGTTGTGTCTTTTGGCTTGTCCCAGTCACTCACATGATTTGTTTGGCACGGTTTTATGCTGGATGCCCTTCCCCATGCTTGGGTCTGGCCGGGCCTGGTTATTGGGGCACCAACTGAGGCCCTGTTTACACGTGCCCTGTCATCCACACGCCCGCAGGAATTTTTTCCATTAAAAACGAAGGTTTCCAAAAACTTTGGCCAAAGTGAAGATTATTATGCATATTTCTCCGGACCCGCGTTTGCGTGTCCATCTTAAATGAAGTTTTATGTTGTCACTCTACACACGTCACTCAAACACATACCTCAAGTTGTTGACGTGGCGTGGATTTGCTTCCCCACACCATGTTTGTATGTGTGTGTGAGTGAAAAGTGTGGGGGAGGGGCAGTTGTTAAAAAAAAGACAAGTGAGGCTTTACAAAAAAAATAATATTATACTCTTTGTTTTCCTCTATGTTGTGTTTATGATGTACTCTCTGATTGACTGTTTACAAGCGTTTATTTATTTTAATTGAAAAGAAAAAATCATGTGTGTGCTGACAGTACACTATTGTGTGACGAGCAGCATTTGGTTAACTACTGCCACCTAAAACCCTGACGTATATATCTGACACATGCATTGCACATATAATAATTACAGGGTAGTATCACCCAGTTGATGGCTTTTCCAGCGACCTCGCAAATTCACCCCAATTGAGGAAGCAGAGATAATACTTATTATTAGTGGGAAATGTTATTTCTGATTTTTGGAAATACTAATAATAATTTTGGGAAATGTTTGATATGTCTGTTTCTTATTATATTTTTGGCAGTTATAAATGTACGAATTTAAAGCATTGTGACCAGATGTATCAAATATCACACAAATCAAAAGTCATACGTGGAAGTTGATTTAAAAAAAAGGTTTGTTCAAAAGGACCAATAAATACAATATTTATCAATCATATATTTCATGGTTCAGGCTTTATAGGGTTAAAGTGTGGAGCTATGTAAACTCTGAAAAAGTGTTGAAATCACCTGTGTGAGAGTCATTTCATCACTGGGATTTTTGCTGTGAACAGAAACACTGATTTACACAAAAAAAATTATATTGGGAACAAAACATTTCACAAGAATGCAGTTTTACTTTCTTTTCATCAGACATCTGATCTTAAATGAGACACTTGAGCTGACTGTGGCTGTTGTGATTTTGGTGCAGCTGTGCCATATAGTAGACCATGCGCCTCTCCTGTGCTGATTTAAAGAAAATAAAAAAAGCTGCCTACATTTACCCTGAAGCAAGTCTGCTGTGTTAACTCTCACAAAAGCACGAATCGAATCTTTACTATATCAAAAGAAAGAAAACAGTTAGACTGTGCTTTGCGCTAGCCTTGTGCTAGGCATGAAAATAGGGCCCATAATTGTCATCATGTTGTGATAATTAGCTGGTGGCTCCTCATCAAAATGTGTAGCGCAAGAACATGCAATTGAAATGGAACAGATTTCTTTTGGTTTTTGAGTCCATACGAAAACAAGATGAATAATGCAACTGGACTGCTTGAGCCTTGGTGATGTTTTCTTCAACCAGGTGCAAGGGGGTTCTGCATCTGATAGTCAGGTCAGGGGCTCCGATAGATTGATTATAGACAGACCAATATTCCAGTGAAGTTAAGTATAGGTCATCGTTTCCAAGCAGTCTGTGGTTTGAAGCTCTGTAGAAGGTCTGAATAAGGTACATGGTGATCAGTATGTGCAAGATGTTGTCCGTACCGAGCATTTACATGATCCAGAGCCAAATGTTGAGATTGTTGCAAAATGTAGCTGTTGTTTTTTTCCCTTTAAAAAACTAATGCTGTTTTATATAAATGTTTAACATTTTTATTTTATTACATTTATCAAATTCTAATTACATGAATTAATTGTGTGTCCATGTGCGTGTTGGCCTTTCACAGGTATCCATTGTGACAGTGTGTGTAATGAAGGACATTGGGGACCCAACTGTTCTTACAGCTGCACGTGTGTGAATGGAGGCTCGTGCTCCTCTGATGACGGCACATGTGTGTGTGCTCCTGGTTACCGTGGCACCACCTGCAAACGAAGTAAGAATGCCAAATACACTCCCACACTCAAAAGACTGAACAAATACTTCAAATGTATTAATTTGAAAAATTGGACATTCAAAAAGTCAACTTAAAATTCTGAACTGGTCAGTAATGAGTAGTACCAATACTTAACCCTGGACTCCTACTCACATATGGAAACACAATCCTGGAGTATCGTGAATAACAGCAGAGCAAATCCCCAACATGGAAAACATGTGGTCGAAATTGCTTAATGGTTCTGTTATAACTCTTTTTTCGTAAACAGCGGATCTGAGGCGGGGCACACGTTTTTTTCTGAGCACAAGGCAAGCTGTGCATGTTTGCCAGTTTGGTAGACTGGTTTCTGCAAAGCTGGCTGTGTCATTGGAAATACGCTTTGCGGAGAAGTGAAAATTTAGGAGCAGAAAGTCAATCTAAACTCAGGCCTGCTCAGACCCCTGCCAACCATTTATTCAGGTCACAGCTAATCAATTTAGAAACTATATAGCCTTACAAGATGAAAACGAGGCTAGTGTTTACATGTCTTAATTCTATCAATAGCCACTTTCTATTACAGATAATGACTTAAGCATATTTTTAGTTTAGGGCTGTATTTAAGAACAAGGGTTAGACACTTTATTTGGACATACGCCGCCATTGTTATTTACGTCGCTACGCATTCAGTGCGTAGTGACGTAGAATGGTGGCATACTCTCCTCCAAGTAATGTGAAACGCCAATAAAAAAAGCAAGGTAAGCTGTAGCTCCGTAGTGTTCCTAAAGGGACAACCAAAACTTTTGAATGTGTCTGGTGAATGACATGAGCACTGTGTGGGGGAGTGTGACTCTACCAACCGCATGTTGTTTCTTTAGGAACGATACGAGGCTTAACTATGTAAATAAAAATGGCGGCGTACGTCCAAATAAAGATTCTGCAAAATGTATTAAACTGGAAATGATTTTTGAAGAATAAATCTCATAGTTATGTTAGTAACAACCAAATAAATAATATAGGGCAAATTTGTCATGACAGTCGGGGTTCCGTTTAAGGATGCTGAATGCCGGTCATATCGTTTAGTATTAATTAAATGTTAACACCACATTCTGAAGACTATTGCTTTTGTGGAATTTGAATTAAGTTGCAAAATCCGCCCCTTTTAAACCATCTCACGAGGCGACCATTTTGCCACTGGCTGCCGGCTGAAAATTACATCACAGTTGATCAGGGCTCAGGTAACGACCAATTACGGCCCTCCTTCAGAAAGCAGGTAAACCATGATTGGTTGTTGCCTAAGCCCTGAGCATCTGTGATGTAATTTTCAGTCGATAGAAGTCAGTCCTGACATAGAAAAAAACGTGTGGATTTAGCTGCTTAACTCATATTCCACAAACACAATATTAATCAGAATACCGTGTTTAGACTAGTAGGGCTGCCTAGAATATATTATTATTATTATTATTATTATTATTATTATTATTATTATTATTATTATTAAAGAAATGTTTCAGGACAGTTAGGAACTAGCTTGAACAAAATATCCATTTGTCTAACTTGTATTGCATGCTTGAAAAGAGGGACTTGAAAAAGTGGATAGAACAAACTCTTACGTCTGTCAGCGTCTGTGCATTGTTCATGGCTTTTCATTTAGAAATGGATTGCACACACCAGCTTTCCTTTGTTTCCTCCTGTATCGGTGGGATCAATTGAAGAGCGCTTGGTTCAAAGTTTAGTCAATTGTCTTAATTAGGAGTGTGAGAGAAATGGTAAAGAGTCTCCATGGCCTGGCTTTCCACTTAGGCTAATATCAATTAAAACAAATTAAAGGTTTTAGCAAGACTTATCCAGGAGGATCAGTGGTAAAAAGCAAACAAAGCAAAAGTAATGCGACCGACAGGCTGACACAAAGGTAGGAAATTAAATATACAAATACGCGATTTGAAAAGACTACAATATATGAATATGGGTTGGAGTAGTATCATGACTATAATAATAAAAATTTGACTCTCCCCCGTAGAATAGGCCTCCATTCCTGACACGCTTACAAAATGTGTGTGTTTGTTGTGCAGCATGTTCACCTGGTTTCTATGGCCATCGTTGTAGCCAGTCGTGTCCTCAGTGCATCCACAGTGACGGGGCTTGTCACCACGTCACTGGCCACTGCGAATGTTTGTCTGGTTTCTTTGGCACCCTCTGCAATCAGGGTAAGTTGACACCTCAATATTGTGATGTTAATTTATTAAATTAATATCTTCACAAAATTCTACTAAACAAGTGTGGCATAAACAGTAAGTCATATACTGCATTAGATTTCAGTAATAATGCAAACCAATCTGCAGCTTTATCACAAGTCTAGCATAAAGTCTAAATGTCCAAAAGTTTAGTCAGTACAAGGATACTTTTAAAAATACATTAAAGGTAAGCAATGATAATAATAATGCATTCAATAAATTTATTTCTACAAAGATTTTGAGGGTTCGGTGCACGGTGATATTATATTTAAGAATAAAATCTGATGACATCCACCACACACATCAGCTGCATACAGAACCTGTCTGCCTGCGCCAAATCCACATCAAGTAAAATTCACCAAAATCTTGTTATTCCACCTGCACCACAAGTAAGACCTGTGTTCACCTGGTCTACCTTCTGTCACCAAATTGTAAGGCGTGCTCGGCGCATGTAATAGAAAACACCACCAGTGAGCACAGGCTGCCATAAACTAGACTTGCCCTGCGTCAGTTTTTACATTGCGCATGTCAAGCAAAAAAGGGCCCAATAAAAAAAAAATGAATAGAATGAAAAATTCATGTGTGAAAATGAAAGCCTACCAACTGACCAGTATGCAGCTGAGCCAACAACCCCCCCCCACCCCCACCCACCCCCGCCCTTCCAAATTACAGCCTTTGCTATTTGAAAACTGGTTTCTATATACACTGCTAGGTCGATTTCAAGTTGGTTAATTGTTGAACCCTATTTTAAACTGTCGAAAAGATTGCCACAGCGGATGTGAAACCTTGTCGGCCATATGGTACAAATTAAACCCAAGTGAAAATAGCAAAACATGATGTCTGCCAGGCTGTAACTATGACAAGTCAGTCCGTAGTGGGGCTTGGACGGACAGCGTTTGTATTCTCCGGCATCAATGCCCTTTAAAGTTTTGTCACGTTCTGCCACGTTTGGTCTGCGTTTTGTACCATTTTGCCAGGTTTTGTAATTCTTCTCATGACAAGATAGTGTACATGGTCGCTGTTTCGCTGTGTGATGGATTACTGGCCTGGCACGATGTAGTGGGTTGCATCCTATGATGACCTGAGACGACGCGCATGGTTGGGGGAGAGGAAAATGCTCATCTTAGTTTGGCCTTTTTTTTTGTGTACCAAGACTTACAAAACGTACATATCGAGGAAAAAAATGGCCAAATGAAACGGTGCATCTGTGGCCACTGGAAAAAAATCAAGTAAACCTTGCGAGAGAGGGATACACTTACCATAATGCAGAAGATTGTGTGACACAAAACACACTTCCGCTTCTCAGAACATGAAGTAGTCTCCAAATGTAATAATATAAAAAGAGTTATTCCAGACCACAGTAATATGTTTATGGATCTGCAAGACATCAATCTGAAGCTGTTGTTAGCATACACAGTTGAAAGTTTTCTATCTTTCAATGCGCATTGGTGCTTTGTGCCCTCAAGTAGTCAATTTGTTTTAGGATTCTGCAACTTTTGGTTAACGTTTTGAAATTTTAGTATAATACAATTATTTTCAGTTGGATGCATTTTTATTTATAGTCACAATTAATCTCATGTAGTGGAATTCCGTACAGTATAAGCATAAGTAAGCATATAGGTAAGCATAAGCTCATAACAACAGCGAATGTGCGTGTGCATTTTTGATGTTACTCCATATTTATAATGCAATTCCAAGAGTATTTTAAGATACACAATTGAATAGAGTAGGGGTTTTTTTCTGTCTCCATAGTCCTTTTATTTCATGTGGGATGTGCTTATGTATACATACAGTACGTAAAGTGCCTTGGAATAACAGCTATTGTCAATTGGCATCATATAAATAAAACTGACATGCTGTTTAAACTTAAGGAAGTATTTCCTTCCTTGTTTCATGTCATGACAGTAAAATACAATCAATCAAAATGATTGTCACTGACACTCGAACAGAGAGTCTGATCAATCCACTGAAAATCATGGTGCATGTTGGAGAAGGCTGGGCACTGTCTTGATGTATATCTGACATGACATCACAATAAATGGTAAACAACGCATTCATGATTTCGAAGCACAATATTTAATGGCAGCCATTACTTGAATGACGTACTGTGATTGCACATTGCACTGAGCTGTCTTTTAGAGATACCCTATTGACCGTTCTAATAATACAACATGTAGGCGATTACAATCTACTAAAGTAATAGGGGAATATATGGATGACTTTGGCCTCGTCGACAGCTGGAGACTTAAAAACCCAAATAAGAAGGAATTTACCTTCTTTTCCGCTGTGCACCAGTCTTTTTCAAGAATTGATTATTTTCTTACAAATAACTCTATTGCTGATAAAACTGTTACAAAAATGCATCCTATTATTATTAGCGACCATGCACCAGTCTCCCTTTCCCTACAAGTTGATTATACCTTTAAACCACCACCGACATGGCGGTTTAACATCTCACTGCTAAACGACGCAGAGTTTGACAAAATTATAAGAAAAGAATGGGCAGACTTTTTGGAAATAAATGACTCTCCAGACCTATCGCCATCTCTTCTCTGGGAAACTGGGAAAGTAATTAGAGGTAAAATTATATCATATTCATCTTATAAAAAGAAACAGGATCAAAAATCAGAAAAAGACTTGGAAGATAAAATTAAACAACTAACGGATGAGTACGCAATAAACCCAAATAACCAAATATGGACTGACTTACAAAATACAAAAATACAGTTAGACGATATGCTCACTAAAAAGACAGAATTTATAATACAACAATTGAGATATAACAACTTTGAATATAATAACAAATCAGGTAAAGTTCTTGCAAACCAACTTCAACGCAATCGGGAAAAGTCTCTTATAACGGCTATTAAAGGGACAACTGGTGAATGCACACAATCACCAGAAGAAATTAATCACATTTTTTATAACTATTATCGTAACCTATACTTAGAAACTAACAAGCCTAACCCTGAGCATATTGAGGCATTCCTCAGTAGCTTAAATATACCTCAGTTAACTACTGAATATAAAGACATGTTAGATGTGCCACTTACTATAAACGAGTTGTACAGTGCTCTAGATGTATGTAATATGCCTAATGGCAAAGCACCTGGCCCGGATGGTTATCCGGCTATATTTTTTAAGCACTTCTGGTTAATGCTTGCTCCACTATTCTTAAGAGTAGTAACAGAAATTAAAACTAAGGGTTACATACGCCCACACATGAATACAGCACCAATTAAACTTTTATTAAAGCCAGAAAAAGACCCCACCCTTCCATCAAGTTACCGTCCGATTTCACCAATTAACACTGATATTAAAATTATCACTAAGGCTTTCACATCTAGACTAGAAACAGTAATCTCGACAATTATTCATAGCGACCAAACAGGCTTTATTAAAGATCGGCACTCTACTAATAATATTAGGAGACTCTTTAACCTTATTAGCATGTCACAGCGGCATGATAAAAAGGCAGTTATTATATCATTGGATGCAGAAAAAGCTTTCGACAAAGTTAACTGGTCCTTCCTCTTTGCTGTTTTAAATAAATTTAGCTTTGGGAAATCATTTATCCACTGGGTATCAGTATTATATGATTCTCCAAAAGCTACAGTTACTACTAATGGGATTATATCTCAGAGCTTTACTTTACAGAGAGGCACAAGACAGGGATGCCCACCATCCCCTTTATTATTTGCAATATTTATTGAGCCACTTGCATTAGCCATACGCCAGGAAAGAAGGATTCAAGGAATTCACTCTGGGGTAACAGAACATAAAATTAATCTATATGCCGATGACATCTTACTTTATTTAGAAAAGCCGGCTACTTCGCTAGGGGAAGTATTTAACTTAATAACTAAATTCTCACAGTTATCAGATTATTCTATTAACTGGACAAAATCAACACTTCTACCTATTACAGAAAATTCATGGAACCCTGCAAGCCAGGACCCACACTACTCATTTCCTATAGGTAATTTAAAATACTTAGGCATAAAAATCTCACCTAAATTAACTGATTTAATTCATTTAAACTTTTCTCCACTTCTGGATAACATTTATAGTGACTTGGAGCGCTGGAATAATCTTCCTATTTCTCTAATAGGACGAATAGCCACCATTAAAATGAAAGTTTTACCCAAAATAAACTATTTTTTCTCAATGATTCCATTTAAACCTACGGCTAAATGGTTCCAGCTGTTGGACTCAGCCGTTACAAAATGTTACTGGAATAAAAAAAAAAGCAAAGATTAGTCTATCTACTCTTCAGAAAAGCAAATCCAAAGGTGGTCTAGAGGCACCAAATTATATGTACTACTATATAGCTAACCAGCTACAATATATCGTTCTATGGGCACAACCCAACAGAGACACTAACTGTTGGTTGGAACTAGAACAGAAGGATTGTAATAACCTCAGACTTCGAGATTTACTCTTTATTACAACATCAATTAAGCGTCATAATTGTTTTAAAAACCCAATGATTTCCGCCACCGTGACTGCCTGGTGGAAGGCACTAGAATTGACAAAAGCCCAAGTGGAGCCCTGTGGACTTTCTCCCCTATGGCATAACCCCGACTTTCAACTTAACAACCAACCGTTTCATTTAGCTGTGTGGGAGCAGAAAGGAATTACACATCTCCACCATCTCTTCTCAGATAATATGTTTATATCATATACATCCTTGCTCCAAAAATACAATATAAAAAACGGAATTTTTTTACATTATCTACAAGTTAAAAATATGATAAAGAAAAAAATTCCAACACTTCGGGGTACGCTCCAACCGCCTGTTTTAGCTAAAGATATTAACAAGCTTTCTCCGACAACAACAGAAAAACTTTCAAAAATATATAAGTTACTTCCATATACTGATAAAATGTCTTTACCCATCTCGAAATGGGAGACAGACTTGTCTATAGCACCGGAACCTGACTTTTGGATTCAAGTTTGTGAAAACGCATTTAAAATGACAAAACACACAAATTTACAAATTATCCAATATAAAATTATTCATAGAACATACATTACTCAATATATGATGAAGAAAATGGGACTCTCAGACTCCGACATTTGTCTCCAATGCTTCCAAAACACTACAGACACTTATGTTCATGCTTTATGGTTATGTACTCCGGTTATGTATTTCTGGACTAAAGTCTTAGAAAAACTTTCCGCTATTTTGGACTGTAGGATACCTTTATCTCCAAACTTGTGTTTGCTAGGTGACCTAACAACAACTGACTTACCACATAAACAATTTCAATCTACACTTGTAGCCCTTACTATCGCTAAAAAAACAATTCTTGTTAACTGGAAAAATAAACAAACTCTGAATATCGACCAATGGTCTAACCTCCTCATAAATCACATTTTAATGGAAAAAATATCTGCCTCAAATAAAAACCAAATATCAAAATTTATAGAAACATGGTCTACGTATATAGAATTTTTTAACCTAATTCTGGTTACTTAATTCTGTCTGTTAGCGAGAGCCACTACATCGTGATAACTTACATTGATGTTTCTGCATTTGGCAATTTATTATTATATTATGTTATTAGTATGGGATTTTTTTTAATGGGCTTTAGGTGAACTGATGAATACACACACGCTCGCACGCACGCACGCACACACACACACGCACATACACATACTCACCCACATACAATATATATATATATATATATATATATATATATATATATATATATATATATATATTTTTTTTTTTTTTATATATATATATATATATATATATATATATATATATGTGTGTGTGTATATGTATATATATTAAAAAAAAAAAACATTTATTAAAAATGTTTTAATTAATTTGTTTTTTTTTAAAAAAGGAGAGCAATGAAAATGTCAAATCGAATGAACAATACTGAGCTCTCCTGGAGAAAAAAAATAAAAGAAAAAAAAAATAAAGAGATACCCTATTGCAGAGGTGGGCAATCTCGGTCCTCGAGGGCCGGAGTCCTGCAGGTTTTAGAGGTTTCTCACTTCCAACACAAGCTGATTCCAATCAGCAGGATCGTTATCAGGCTTATGCAGAGCTTGCTGATGAGCTGATCATATATCAGCTGTGTTGAAGAAGGGCAACATGCAAAGCCTGCAGGACTCCGGCCCTCGATGCCCACCTCTGCCCTATTGGATATACTGTATTATTAATAGAGAATAAATATAAATAGGACTATAGAATTCAAAAACAACAACACATGTTGCCATGGTAACAAAATTACTTAGGGGTAAAGAAGTGTCATGATAACCCTGATTTTACATTCAGACATCCTCTAGCAGCAGGTTAAAATGACATCTAACTGTTATGTAAAACATAATACACAAAATTCTGACTCATTTCGATTGATTATCACATTGAATGGGAGAAAAATGCACAGTGTGTTGTGGTGCTCTGTAATTCCCATATCAATCACTTTGAAGGAGCGCGAGATGAGACCCTCATCAGACTGAATGCGGTGGTCTGTCGTATTCTTTTCTGCGCCATACGTTAGGAAGGTGACGTGGTTTGCTCATGTCGTGCCTGCTAGCGCAAGCAATCTGTTCTGGCGATGCAAAGTGCATTGGGTCAGCATCTTATTTGGCAGGTTGAACTACCTTAGCTCACTGGCGCTCTCCTGAGTCATCTTAGCCTCAAAGTTGTAAAAGGCGATGGGCAACAACAACAATAATAATAATTAAAAAACATGAATCATCTTGTTAAGCTATTAAGACTTGAATTAAGCTGTAAAGATATGGAAAATGTTTATATTCATAAAATGTGGCTCACAGCAAAGGTAATGGCTGACAAATAATTCTGAGATAATCCTTGCCGTTGGCAGTTGAGACGTATTAAGATGCTGATTAAAGAGCATGATTATTCCATTTTCTTTTAGGTCGTCAATCGTCACATTAAAAAGTAATTTAATGGTCTTCCATTGTTCGCCCATAA
This sequence comes from Vanacampus margaritifer, assembly GCF_051991255.1. Classification (NCBI taxonomy): domain Eukaryota; kingdom Metazoa; phylum Chordata; class Actinopteri; order Syngnathiformes; family Syngnathidae; genus Vanacampus; species Vanacampus margaritifer. The sequence goes on from NC_135435.1 coordinate 4,946,000, forward strand.
ACGCTAATAGTCCATCCATATTGGTAGCCAACATACCATTACAACACCCATAATGCTTACCAGGCAGATCTGTCAGAATACCCCCCAGGGAGTCAAATGTGTCTCTCTGTCTTATTCTGGACACAAACTGCTTTTCAAAGTGGCAAAAATAACAAATACAAACACAATTAGAAGGTGTAAACATTTGTTGTCTATTTTGTTATGGAGGGATTTTCACATCATGAAGTCAAAAAGTTAGTCAGACGTAAAGTTAGTTATTTCTATGTGGCAATTCAATGAAAGTTTGAGGAATTAAAAAGTTGCATTGTTTTTAATTCTGTCTTCATGGTTAAGTAGCTCCTCAAGTTGGTTGCATGATTCATAAATGTGGTGCCACGTTTGGGTCCTGAGGAGTGACCAGGCCCATTTTTGTAGGGGTGACTCACCCACTCCTGTCTACTGTCAAAGAATGACATTGTATTTTATAGTGGATGAGTGGTTATCATACATACACCCTCACATTTCTCAGGCTGGGGGTTTGAATCCGAGGTCCTACGGTCCCGTGTGGAGTTTGCATCTTGTCCTGTTGATCTTTGTCACTTGAGCATTTTTTTATGTTCTTACACTACTACATCCAATACACACTTATTGTTTCATTTTTGGGAATATATTTCATCATGTTCTTAGTTCACTGTTGTAAATTGCTGGTGCCAGGCCAAAATCTTGAATCTCCAAAATTGCCACTTTTCAGTAGACCCCAAAAGAAACCATTAACATTGCATCATCAAAGAGAGCACGCCACTTTACAACACTTAACTCATTCAAACCCAAAAACATATAAATACTTCTTTTTTTTTACTTTGTCCTTCACTCCCCAAAATGTATTTAATTTATTTATGTTTTTTTTATTTTTATGCTAGAGCATACAGAAGGCTTTGATGAAGCTTCTGACTTGACGAGGTTGCTTGAAGCAATGGTAGTTGTTACAAATAATGGCCAAAAGATGGTAGCAGAGTATAAGAGATCAGCCAGGGCCATGTTGTACCAAGCCTTTTTTCTCAGTGTTTTCAACAGGTTTGTGAATAATGATGAAACTTATCTATATTGTATTGCAAATTGCTGCAAAACGGAAACAGATACAAATGTATTTTTTTCTTGATGAAAGTAGAGACTCTAATCTTTCTATTGGTAGGTTCCGTTTTTTTTTTTTTTTTTATAGCAATAGAACACACTGTGAGTCTTGCAAAAACAGTCAAAATCCAGTAAAACAGCCGGGAGCAAAAGGGGTTGCTTCAGTGAAAATGGCTGTGAGTGAATGAGTTAAGATTGGTCAATAATTTGTAAAAAATTATGCCCATACGTGTGGACTGACCAAAGGTATAGTCTTGTGAAAAAAATATTACATTTGGCAAATTGTGATTTATGAGGTTCCGACTCTATGCCAGCAATATTTAGCATGATTAACTTTTCCGTGGGTTAAGCAGATGTTAACTTGTCAATGACGGCAGCCAGACGTTCATTGCCAAGTTTAATTCTAAATGGAGACACTGGAAAAGTGAGCTGTAAAATATTCATTAGCATTAAACATGACCGCTGCATCTTTGAGCCAATTCATAGATAAAACTTGGAAGCCCTGATAAATCCGATCTCCGATTCTAGTGTCGATCAATCCTTTCAGTGTACACTGACACACTACTTACTACTCTCACACATCAGAAGCCTCAGCCCAACATATGAGAGGAAAGGGATTGCTTTTAATTCAGACTACTTTTATAGACCTTCTATAAGGCACTCGTTAAAATTATTGTGCAATTCAATATCTTTTTTTTTATTGCATTTTCTAAATATTCTTGTATTATATTAGTTCTTCAAAATATTATGTTGCATTATAATATGTTATCATATCATATCATCATCATCATCATCATTTATCTTCACTGATTAGTCAAGACTTCAAATGGTGCCGCATACACAATCCCCTCCAAAAGTATGGGAACGACATTGCCTTTCTTGTTGTTGTTTCAGATCAAAATACAAGACCCAAAAAAATCCAGCTTTATTTGAAGATATTTACATCTAGGTACATGAAACAACTCAGGCCACCCTCTTTTCAAGCGAGCAAAATTATTGGAACATACAGTGCATTAAATTATCTTAAAGTGAATAATATTTAATATTTGGTGGCATAACCCTTACTTGCAATAACCGCACGAGCCTGCGCCACATTAACTTCACCAGACTTTTGCATTCTTCATTTGAAATTCTTTTCCAAACCTTTACTGCAGCCTCTTTCAGTTTGTTTGTTCCAGGGGATTTCTCCCTCCTTTTGACCTAACTCTTCAGATACTGCTAAATGCTGAAGAGGAGTGTTGACATTTTTCAACTGTGTACAAAATAGTTGCCTCATGCTGATTTTAATCTGGGATCTCATGGTTCAACTCCTTATATTTGTGCCTTAATCAAATTGCCCAAATGTTTATCAAAAATTAACCAAGGGCCAGTTGGACCAAATTATTGTTGTTCTTAATACCCACTATTGACTCTTACAACATTCAAAATCAATTCCAAGTTACTGCCTGGGACCAACGAGGCACTAAGACCTTGCGCTTAGTCTCTGTCTGACCTCCTTCGTCTTCATTGCACGGCTCACAAATCTGTCCTTCACATTAATTACAAAACTCCTCTGTGAGTCCTTCAATCTTTTGTTTGTGTACAAGCGTGCACGTATGTGTGAAACAATACGTCTAACTGTGTTTGCATTAGCCAAATAAGCAAATGTTATATACTATAATTACCATCATTCTGTCTAATATTTTGATTAATAACCCTCGTAATGTTTTTTTTTATGACACATAAGTAAAATGAGACAAAATTTGGTTCACTATTAAAAGTATGATATCTACGTCATTTCTGAATTATTATTTTTTTACTTGCGACCACTCAAAATGTTCAGTGGCCTCAGACCTATCCATACATACAGGTGCTCGTCAAAAAAATTGTATATCCTCAAAGTTGAATAATTCCCGTAATTCCATTCAAAAAATCGAACTTTCATAGATTATCAGGGTCCACTATTTAAGTGATTTCAAGTATTTATTTGTTTATTTTTACATTATTTGGGCTTCCAGTTCTTAAAACCCATTAAAACAGGATGTCAAAAAATTTAAATAATGTGAAGAAATCAACTTGCATTCTTCCCAGTGTTTTGCATGGAAAAATAAAATATGGATGAATGCATGGTATTTTCAAAACAATATGCTTGATGCTTGCTGTTAGCGCTTTGTTTTTTGTTCTGGTGGCCCTCATTTTCATCTTGTAATATCTACTATATATACTATATATACTATATACTATCAAGAGGAAAATGAGGGCCATCAGACCCAAAAACAAAGAGCCAACAGCAAGCATCAAGAAAGCCTGGGCTTCCAGGACCCCCAAGCAATGCCACGGCGCATCGAGGCATTGGTTAAGGCAAAGGGATTCCAACCAACTATCGAAGATTGACATATCGTTTTGAAAATACCATCCATCATCCATCTTTTTTTTCCATGCAAAAAATGACTAGGAAGTATGCATGGTGATTTCTTCACATTATTATAATTTGTCATGGGTTTTATGAGCTGGAAGCCCAAATAATGTAAAAATAAACAAATAAATACTTGAAATTGCTTAAGTTGTGGACCCTGAATCAGATTTTTTTTAATAGAATTACGGAAATTATTTAACTTTTTGAGGATATTCAAATTTTTTTACAAGCACCTGTATATAGTTATGTATTTGTTTTTGATGCCCTCTATGGACAATAAAAGCTATATTGTCCTAAGAGCACAACTAACTATCATCTGTATATATATATATATATATATATATATAAAACCTTCTAATTGGAATATTCACGCACGCACATACACTCATCACACACTCATACGCGTGTGCACGTCACTGTAACGGTGTCCACACACGCTCACAGGCCTGAGCTCTCGATCCCAACCGTGCTTTCTTGTTTTGGTATAAAAATGGGGACATAGGAAGCACATAAGTCAGCTCAACAAAAAAATTATAATTAGCTCTCTACCGTCATCTGGTGTATTATGGCTTTTATGGCTCTTAAGTAAAAAAAAAAAAAATGTTTTCTATGCTTACGTGGTGTCCCAGTGAAGGGATAAATTGGGTAATCGCGGGAAATGCACTATAACACATCAGGTGTACAGTGCATCAAAAAACATGAACATTTATGGTTTATAATGGGAGTCAATGTGCCAAAATTTTTACATTTTTACTCATGTGTACTATAAAAATGTGTTTCCCACATTTAATAATTACAATAACAATTTGTATATGATATTATATTTGATATGATATGCTTTATATTTGATATTAATATTAATAAAAAGCCCAAAATTAGACACTTTCCTTACGAGGGATTTATAAGCATATACTGTAATTCCCAAAATGTTTTGATGGCTCAATGCTTCATCACAATTTGAAATAATACAATTTGTAAAATAGAAGATATATACCTCATTAAAAATATATATGTTGTAAACCAGACTTTCAAAATTGCTTAGACTATTCAGTGGCCATTGCTTTTTTTTTAATGAATACAAGATATCCTCTTTTTTGGGTTGTGTCCTGACAGTATGTTCAAGTGGAAAATATGGTAAGCACTGCGCCGAGACATGCCTGTGCACAAACAACGGCACTTGTAATCCTATCGATGGCTCATGTCAGTGTTACCCTGGATGGATTGGCGAGGACTGCTCCAAACGTAAGACACAAATATATACACAACACAATATCGGCTTGGTTTGCCATTTTTGCTCACATTTCAAGTCATCCCGGTGACATATTTGTGTGTGTATTGTGTTGGCAGCCTGTCCTCAGGGTTCGTGGGGTCCCAATTGCATTCACACATGTAACTGTCACAATGAAGCCCAGTGTAGACCCACAGATGGAGAGTGTGACTGCAGTCCTGGATGGACAGGACTCTTCTGTACTCAGCGTATGTGTCTCTCTCTCTCTCTCTCTCTCTCTCTCTCTCTCTCTCTCTCTCTCTCTCTCTCTCTCTTTCTCTGACTCTCACTCTCACTCTCACTCTCACTCTCACTCTCTCACTCTCGCTCTCTCTCCACCTCACTCACAACTTTAGAAGAAATACATTAACTCTTCAATTAACTGTAAATCACTTCAACTCCATCAACCTTCAGTCAAAATTATACCATCAATCGATCCCTTGACTGATTCACAGATTTAAAACTCTGATATATATATATATATATATTCCAAGATCAGCAATGTCAGCATCCACTGTTACTGTGAATAACCAAGCATAGCCCGTTACATTCTGAGGTGCAGTCACCATCTAGTGGCCGATGAACAAAACTGCATGTCATGAACACAGCCTCAGATTGTTGGTCTCAAGGCCAGACGGTAACTTGACTGCCCACCTCAGTTCTGAGCTCCTGCCTTCCGGAGTGGTGTTAGCGTGTTCTCCTGATGCTTTCTTGGGTTTTCCCCGGATATTCCGACTTGCTCCCACATTCCAAAAATATGCAAATTGCCTTCCCAGAAGACTCTAAATCAGGGGTTGGCAAATAATTTAGTAAGAGAGTCACATGAGAAATTGGAACGCTTTCCATGCAAGGGCCAAACCAACATGCTAAGCTCAATTGTGTCGATTTATTTTTATAATAGACTGTGTTTAGAAAAACAATTAAATTAAATAAAAAGCTCAAACTATTTGAATCATCATCACAGCCCAATTACATGGAAAATAAGTCATGTTTAGTAAAAATTTCAATCAAAAAGTAAATTAATATAGCTGGGTTAGAAAATTTAAGAAAATATTTGATGTTTGGTACTTTTGAGCAACTAAGGAACTGTTTAAGTGATATTAATATATATATTTATTTTTTTAAAGAAGAAATGATATATGTATGTTGGTGATGAATTTTCAGGAGGGTGCATTTGTTAAGCGTATTACAACATTAAACAATGCCTTACAGTTAGTAAATGTTTTATAATGGTGACAATGTTACCCCGGCATCAAGCATTTAATGGATTACGTTTTTATGATTTCCCAAATAATAGAAAATTACAAATAAATTGTAGTAATGGTTCCAATTAAACATAACATAGAGACAGTATATTTTCTGTACTTCCTCAGGCTGTCCAACAGGTTTCTACGGCATTCGGTGTGCTGAAGTGTGTCGCTGTCAGAACGGGGCTGACTGTGACCATATCAGTGGGCAGTGCTCATGCAGGACGGGCTTCATTGGAGAAAGCTGTGAACTCAGTGAGTTTTCATTCCATTGTTTCATTTGCACAAATTGTGAGTCGTGTAAAACCTGCGTTCCTGTGTGCAGAGTGTCCTGCTGGCACGTTTGGCTACGGCTGCCAGCAGCTTTGTGAGTGTATGAACAACGGCACATGCGACTACGTGACTGGAACCTGCTACTGTAGTATTGGATTCAAAGGCATCCGCTGCGACCAAGGTGAGTCTTCTCCCATGTTAACATGCAGGATCACATTGACCATATGGCTTATTATATGATTTAGAGGGATCTTCAAATGTTGTATTTATGAACTCATTCAAACCCAAAAATGTATAAATACATTTTTAATACTTTGTCCTTCACTCGCAAAAACGTTTTTTATGGGGGGTGGTATGCTCAAGCATACAGAAGGCTTTAATACAGCTTCTGACATGAAGAGGTTGCTTAAAGCAATGGTAATTATTAAAAAAAAAAAAGGCTAGCAGGTGGCAGCAGAGTATAAGAGATCAGCCAGGGCCATGTTGCAACAAGCTCTTTTCCCCCTGTTTTCAACAGATTTGTGAATTATGCTGAAACTTAGCTATTTCTAATGCTAATTGCTGCAAAATAGACACAGATAAAATATATTTTATTTCCCTGATGAAAGAAGAAACTCAAATCTTTCTTTTGGTAGGTTCCCTGTTGTTTATAGCAATAGAACACAACATTCTATGGGACTTGCAAAATCAGTCAAATCATCGCATGTTGTTTCTTTAAGAACGCTACGAGGCTTACCTAGCTTTCTTTATAGACGTTTCACATTGTTCAGCTGAGAGCCTACCGTCATTCTACGTCACTACGCACTGAATGCGTTGCGACGTAAATAACAAATAAAGTTTCTACAAAATGTATTAAACTGGAAATTATTTTTGATTAATGAATCTCATAATTATGTTAGTAACAACCAACTAAATAATATAGAGCAAACTTGTCATGACAGTCTTTTTTTTTTGTTTGGAGGTTGGAGGTCCTGATGAGTGATGTCTCCCATCTGGTGGTGAACACTGTTATTACAACTTAAGACTGCTGAGCTTCAGTAAATTTTTAGGGGCCACTCAGTGTGTGACCATTGGTCGCATGCCGCCACCTGGTGCTCATTCCTGACTTAAATCCGTATAGTTTTTTAAAGGTTGATGTTAATCCTAAAATAAAATGAGATAATAAGAATCAGACACATGGAGGATACATCTATGACATTTAACAAGGTCATAAACGTCATCAGAAATGTAACCCAAGTTTGGAGTTTCTTTTTCCAGACAAACATTTTTTTTTCCAGTTTACTTTTGTCTGGAAAAAATAAACTCCAAACTTATTTAAAAAGTAAGACAAGACAAACACCATAGTGCTACTCATTCAACTACTGATGATGCAGCATCAGGAGCAACTGGGGGCTCAGTATCTTGCTCAATAGAATTGAATCAAATACGTCAGGCCCGTTCATTGTCTAACACAACTCGTACATTAACAAAATTTATATTGATGTAATGACTAAAATAAGTTCAAATGAAAATCAAAATACAAGCAGGAAAATGAAAAGCAAGATGGTGAAAACAAGAAATAATGTTTTTGATTCTTGAAAAAGCAACATTGGTCAACAAAGTTGTCAGGCCAGATTTAAATGAATGGACAATTTGTTCCACATTTGAAGAACACAGAAACCAAACACTGCTTTTATTTGTTTGGTTCTGGTTCTGGGAACACTCAATGAGCCAGCACCCGACACCCTGAGGGGTCTGGAAGTCAAATAGGAAAATTAAAAGTCTTGCGAATACAGTATGTGGGCCGAGAAGCATTTAGAGTTTAATAGACGAGATGTAGCATTTTACATGTTGTCCACCAATTGTACTTATCAGCGGCTTTGATGATGGAGGAGCTGAACCCCTACACCAAGATCAGTCCTGCTCTTGCATCAGAGCGTCAAACGGCCGGCGCCATCCTGGGCATCATCTTTCTGCTGCTGCTCATCATGGCCATGCTGGCTCTCGTGGTTTGGTTGCGCTACCGACAGAGAGAGAAAGGCCACCATGTGCCGAACGTCACCTACACACCCGCCCTGCACATCAACTCCACCGACTACTCCCTTTCTGGTAAGCTCTCTCAGCGTATGTTTCTCTCTCTCTCTCTCTCCCTTCCTCCCTCCCTCCCTCTGTGCTCTCTCTTTCTCCCTCCCTCCTTCCCTACCTCCCAGTTCTGCTTCCTTTACATCTACTTCTCTCTGTCTCTCCCTATCTTTCTGTCTTCCTCTTTCTCTTTCTCTGTCTCTCCCTCTTTCTCTCATCCTCTCCCTCCCTCTGCGCTCTCTCCCTTCCTCTTCTGCTCCCTTTATGTCTACCTCTCTGTCTCTACCTATCTTTCTGTCTTCCTCTTTCTCTTTCTCTGTCTCTCTCTCTCTCTCTCTCTCTCTCTTTCTCTCTCTTCCTCCGCTCTCTCTCTTCTGCTCCTTTTATGTCTACCTCTCTCTGTCGCTCCCTATCTTTCTGTCTTCCTCTCTCTCTCTCTCATTCACAAATTTAGAAATGGTCAAATTATTTTCAAGGTTTTAATGCGTTTTAGGTTCATCCAGAAATTTTACCCAAAAGCCTAATGTTCTTAAATTTTTTGTGAGTAGTTTATGTTCTCACAAAATTACCATTGGAGTGTTTGTCTCTCAACTACAGGTTTATGTGTATGAATTGTTGTGCATGAACTAGTCCATAAGTGCTTCCCAGTGTGCTCTATATAAACCGATGAAGTGTCGAGAATGTGCTGATGTCATGTGGCGACAGCAGGGCTTCAGTGCGCTGGCCTGCTCACTTCTGCAGAGTCGTCACCTTGTAACAGCTCTATAGGCCGCTGCTTCTCCAACCCCAGCTATCGCACGCTGGGCCCGTGCACCTACTCCGCCCACTACGCCAAACCGGACAAGAGACGCTCCACCAAGGTGGGCCTACATGACTTTGCTCACACATCATCACAGCAAACATACCATAACACGTCCATCTCAGTTTAGTAGCATGTTCGAGCAAACTACAGAAACTGTGTGGTTTTTCAGTTTAATAAATAAAGATAATAACATGATAAAAAAAGTCAAGGCTTTCCTTTTATTTCCTAGATGAAGGCCAAACGAAGACATAGGAACAGTGCTCCAGAGTGGAGTGCCTATTGTAACCTCAGTGAGTTGGGTCAGTCGCTATTGCTGTTTTTGCTGCAATAAACTTCAATTTTTTTAAAGAACATTTTTGCAACACTTTTCAATTCTTGTTCCTTGTTTCAATTGTTCCGCCCATTCCTTGTTACCACTCAGGCGTATACTGCATTGACCGGCGTTACAGTTACCAAGTGGAGCCACACTACAGAGGTACAGTGAAAGGAGAACCTCAAGTCGTGACATCATCACCTCAGACTCCTCAGCCAATCCGCTCGTTTGAACATGTTCCCCAGACAATGTTTGCCTCTCCTGCATTTTAAACCTCCTCAGCTACGTTTAGACTTTGGAGTGCTGAATGACATTCATGATTAATGTATATTAAAGTAGATGTTTTGACAGAGCTTTGTCTTAGATAACAGTTTGGCTCGTTGACTTTAAATCTTTAAGTTAACAGAGTGACAGACTACTATTTACTTCTATAAAAGTAAGCTGTGTTAAAGAGATTTTAAGTTTCTACTTTGACATTGTGAATAATTAGAGTGGAAAAATGGAATAAAGAGTCAGCTGGGATATCAAGTTCCCTTTGACCCTGAATGGGGTATGCAGTAGAAAATGGATGGAGTTTGGCTTGCTCTCTAAAAACAGTTGGGTCAAAAATAACCCAACTATGAGTCAAAAATGGACCGATCCTCTACTTGGGTCAATTTGACCCAACTTTGAGTCAAGAAATGGGTCTTTTAGTGTAAAACAACTCATAAATATTGATCAGATCCTTTACTTTGGTCATAAAATTGGGTCATTTTGTATAAAACAACCCAGAAAGTTGGGTCAAATTGACCCATAAAGTGGATCGGTCTATTTTTTATCCATAATTGGGTTACTTTTGACCCAACTTTATTTTAGAGTGCGTGCATCACAAAAGATGCATAATAATTAGGGGTATCGGGCGATAATTAAAAAAAAAGAATGTTTTAAAAAAATTGTCATTAAAGAAACTTGAAATTTACCAAAAATTAACGCACTCATTTTTACACCCCTAATAATAATACATCAGCTATATGTCAATGTTATGGTCTTTACAATATTACATCGACAAATGAGCGAAAGAGGTGCATCGTGAAATTCCCCAGTGTCCTCAAAGTAAACTTTTACCCCTCACACAGCGAACATATTGTATATGAACTGGTGCTTACGAATGTGTCTGTTTCTGCAGATTGCAAGTGATTCTTCTCCTCTGTGTGCCAACCCCACCTCTCCCCAAACTCACTCAAGGAACCTTTCCTCCAATGAACATGATCACTGCTTGCTCTTCTTCCTTTCAGCTGTCTTTTAACCTATTTGTTCACTCCTCATGTTGAACCTTTATTGCATATGTTCTTTGAAATGTACCATAACATTGAATAGGATGTTGAGAATATTTATGCTGAGTGCAACCACTGACAGTAAACATTATTGTTGTCTTTGTTCCTGACGTAGACTACATGAAGAGTTCCATGTCCAGCACCTGCTCTCTCAACAGCGAGAACCCGTACGCCACCATCAACGACCCACCCGGTTTGGCGTGCAAACACTCGGAAAGCAGCTACGTGGAGATGAAATCGCCAGCTCACCACCAACACATGGCACACTGCTGTGCGACTACCATCATCAGCACTTCAACAAGCAATGGGCCTGCCAAGAATGTCTACAACATGGGTACGTTACAGTTCTGCACTGCTGGGTTAAAAGTAACCCAAATTGGATGAAATAGCTAACCCAGCGTTGAGTCCAAAAGGGGCCAAGCCAATATTGAGGATTTGACCCAGATCATTTGATCAAGACTTTGATCCAACAAGGGTAAAAACCACCTACAGTATACTGATGAGTTAAAGCTACCAAGAAATTGGTTAAAAACAAAGGTATTGTTGCCTCTACTTAATATGTGCAAAAGGTGGCATACTGTATGAATGAAAACCATGACTGATTGCCCCCAAAATGTATGAGTACATGTGTGTAGGCATATTAGTCGGAAAATATAATGAAACTCACAGTATTTTTCTTAGTCCACATTGTAAGTTGGCTCGTCCGCCATAGAAACAAAAAAATTACATCTATCCAAAAAACACGATAGATTGTGACCAAAATTTCTGAGTACACGTGCAGACATATGTGAATTAGAGTTTGGAAATATTAGAACGAAACTCACAATATTTAAGACGGAAGCGCTGCCGCACATTCATATGCATAACGCTTTCGAATATTATCCAAAATATAGCACATTTTGTCTTACTATTTCCAGACTATGATGATCACGTCTGCACATGGACTCAGGAATTTTGGTCTCAATCAGCCATTCTTGTTTGGACATAAAGTGACGGAATGTTTTGTGTCTAGCGGCCGGGAGCCATCACGACGTGAATAATAAGAATTAAAAAATAATAATAATACTGTGGGATTCGTTCTAATATTTTCAGACTCGTTAGCATATGTATCTATTAATTTTTATGACAATCAGTCATGCTTTTTATTCATAATGCCACCATAACGGACCGGTTGCACACAAACACGGGTTGGCTAGAGGCTGCGTGTTCGCCAGTAACTTCCGCAAATGTCTTTTCACCCCCCTTTGCTTTCTCAAAGAAAGAATATGCAACCTGAGATGCAGGAGTGCTATCTAAATTATGATAATACTTGACAACGCTATAGGCATTTTTATAGCACAATATAAACCAGAATGAACAAACCACGTTATAGCGATGATGTGATGCACAAAAAAGTCCAATATGACAGCGTACATGGTATTTCATCATTTTGGCACTTAATCGGCTTAAACCTTTTTTTCAGGTAATCAGATGCCATTGATATTTTAATGTTCATATAGTCTTATGCCCGCGCGGCAACATCGTGTTGCATTTTGGAACAATATCACCTGCGTGCATAGGCATATTGAGCACTTGTAAAGCATGAAATACGAAATAGAAAATGTTCAACACGTCTCCAAGATAGCTTATTGCTATTCGTTTTTGAAATATGATTTCAATGCATGTGCTGCTCCAAGCAGAGCCGCACTTCACCAAACAGAGCGAGCTCCGCCTGAACACAAGTGCTTTTTCTCCATAGTATATGGACGTCAGAGTGAATTTATGAATAGGGCCTCGGAGAGACCTTTGCCGACACGCTTTATAACAAATTACGATGAATTACGACTACATTTACAATTACAAGCAAATGTGCATGTTGGCGAAACAATGGATTCGCAATTTGTGACAATGGCGAATACGAATAACTACAAATAATTACGAACACAAATGTGACACATTCCCACTAATTCCGAACCCTGTTGAACTCTGGCGAAACGCAACTTTCACAACGTTCGGGGATAGGGGTTTTAGAGTTGGTAAGTATGCTAATACTGCCCCCTAGTGACCAAGTTGTGCACACCAGAACGAGAGTCACAATGTGCCAAAAGGAGAAAGTTTGGCAAATACTGTGTAATTCTTTTTAATTAAATGTCATTACCGTATGTTTTTCTAGAAGTATAATATTATAGAGTGCTATTGTTCTTATTAAAAATGCAATAAATAAATATAATGCTCTATAAGGAGCGCATAAATGACAACGGCCTTTTGTCTCTCCTAGAGCCCACCATCAGTATCATCCCCGAAGGTGGCGGTGGCGTGGTGGTGCCCGTTTACCCGCAGAACCCTTATGACCTGCCCAGAAACAGCCACATCCCCAGCCACTACGACTTGCTGCCCGTGCGGCCCAGCCCCTCTCACAGCCACAACCCCCCTCTGCCCGGCAGCCCGACTGGCTCATTGCTCTAGTCTAGAACACCCCGCAACCTCACACGGGAAACGTGACCATCCCTGCCCGTGCCCGCCCCTGTGAACTGGACGGAATCCAGTTTGACATACTCTGCTTGAAACTGTCAAGAGGCCATATGTTTTTGTAGAATTCGGTATGTGCCAAAGGAAAGGGAAAGGACAGCAGATGTGAAGTGCAGTGTCTACTGCACTACTATTTGATATTTTATCATTGTAAATATATTCGATTTTAGGTGTTATGTGCCATGAAACTTTTGTGTTTTCACTGTAACCCCCATTATAAAAAAAAAACTCAGTAGAGGAAATATAGGCATACTATCCTTGTATACAGCAGTGTACCTTTTTGCGGTATGCAGTTTTTCATACATTCGCCAGTGGAATTGATCTACTGGCCTCTTTGAACACGTGCGCACGCACACACAATGCAGTTTTGTACGTGTCAACAAGTTAGGCTGATTCAGCTTGTCCAGTGAGCGTACACTGAAAAGGATGAACGGACACAAGCAAGCAAACCAGGTTAACACAGCATCAATACACTATTTTTACATTGTTTCTTCTTTCAACTCTCTGTATGTACTGTAGAAAAAGTGTTGTATTGGCTGTGCACTTTGTCCACTTGTAATTGTTTATTTTATTTTTGTTTTGTTCTTGCATCAAGGTGAATACACATGCATGCCAAAGACTATTCTAATAGTTAGCCAGCAATATCCTTATTTCATAACTTGGAGCCTATGGGATAGATGCCACGGACCGACTTCCAGTCCCAACACTGAAACTCCCACTCCTGCGTCCCCCAACCGCGTGCTCGCGCCCACCATTGACGGGAACACGCAACCGACAGGCACAAGGGCGGAAGCGCAAGCAACCGGACGCGGCCCACACGTCGCAAACAGCGACCGCAAACAGCGCCGGTGTGTGAAACCCGGAAGTTGAAGTCCCGTCTCCTCCGTGGCATATATCCCATTGAATCGTCTGTCAAACTCCACAAAGGGCCGCTCGTAACTACATAGCAGGTTTGATTTAAAACAATTAGGTATAAACCAGGATTAGTTGATTTATTCAAGCAACTTTTATTTGTTAATCTCCCGGTCTAACAAAGAGAGGCTTCCATTTTGTGGCAATGTTAATGATCCTTATTTACTGATCAATAGGACTATAGTATAGTAAATATATTTATGAGGCTCCACTCACATAAATCGGTTGCAAATTAAGTTTCACAACTTCACACAGCAATAAGATGACATCTCGACAATCAGATTTGTTTCTTACTTGAATTAGATTCTGTTAATATTCCAATTGGATCCAGTTATACCTTCTTTTTTCCAATCCAAATTAGATTATTCTTTACTGCTCAAGTTTACAACCAATAAAACTGTCATAGCTTAAGGGATAAGTCATACTAGTAAGTTAGTAAACTTCCAAGTGAAAAGACAAAAGTTTATGACTGGTGCGCTTTATTACGATGAATTGATAACTTAAGATATAGACACAATTGTACAATTTTATCAATCTGTACAAAACATAAAACCATTCATTATGACCCCCCTCTTATATTGAACCCTTCATCATCATTGAAATGACATCATTTCACGCTTACACAGGAATTACAGTCAGTTGATGAATTTCAAAACATATAAAAATGACAAATAAAAAAAAGATTCAATCAAAAAACACAATGATGGATTATGATCGGGAATCATTTTTGGATGAAAGGAATCACTTTGACTCATCAGACTGTGTGAAGATGCTTGGTTGGCGGCACCGTCTGTTCGAGGAAACGCCATTGGTACTGCCAGCCAGGCTCACACACTCCCAAATAACCATCCATCCACTCTATGCACACACACGGACACACTACCGAGTGCAGGTAGTGAATATGCATGCCAAACCCATCACAACGCTGGATACGACTAGAAGCTGAATGAGCAATCGGGTGTACTGGACTAACACTTGGCTTGCCGTCCCACTGTAGCACGCCAAGCTAATTTCATGGACATGGATGTTTGCAACGGAGGCAGTCACGTGGAATTCCACCAAAAGCCATGCATTGTGATCAAGTCTGAGGCAGCTTGGTGTAAAGTAGGCTTTATGTGACAGGGAAAACTTACATTTGGGGGGACGGACCACTTGTGTGTGTGTGTTGGCTGGGGGGGTACAAAAGCGAACAGTGAAGGAGGCACTGTAAGCAGAAAAAAACAGCTGATAACGTGGATGAATCTTCACACACTCGTAGAGAATAGTTGAGACCTAAATATGTTTTTGTGGTGTCACCTCAAAAAAAAGAAAAAAAAATGCATTAGACCTCAAAAAAAGAAAAGAAAAAATGTTGCAAGTTTACAAAAAAAAAAGGTTAGGGCCAGCGAAGAGGGAGAAAAAAAGGTTGGCAGAATTCTGACTTCCCCCAATTCATAGCTCTACATCACAAAGTCAGAATTCTGAGATTTAAGTTAACGTTTCTGAGATTAAAGTCTGAATTTTTACTTTGAAGTCAGAATTCTGCCAACCCCCCTTTCTTTTTTTAAATTACCTTTTCACTGGCCCTAATCCTCATCCGTACAAACTAGACTAGGTTTGTTTACTAAAGCTAGTGAAGTTCAGTGCAAGAAAGAAATACAAAAAAAGTCAAACTGTTGCAAACACGTTTGCGCATTGAAGCCTACATCAGTGTGATTTGAATGCGTCCAACTAAGAACTACATATCTGAAGAGCCGCACGCTACTTCCTGCATAGTTGTTGACAATTGTGAGCCAGAGCTAAGCCTTGTTCCTCAATTCCCAAACTCACAAACTGAGTGCCTCTGTGACAAAAGACAACAAATGAGCAGATTATGCTTTCAAGGTGGCAGCCCAGAGTCTCTTGCCTACTAAAACATGCTGCCTCTCCAACCTGCTTTCTTTTGTAAACAAGATGTTGACTGCGCGTGAGGAGGCCCCCTCTGTCTTTTCCGCAGCATAACCAGGACTGACGGCTCTACGTTTAACTAGCGTCATGTTCACAGCAACAGGATCAAAAGTCATGACACTCCTGCATGTGGTTTCCTAAACAGTACATTGCACTAAGTGGCAAAGAGGGAGTCGACAATGACAGGAGCTCAGTTCCAGGACTAAACTTCAGAGCAACTTCCATGTGCTTTATATTCATATATACTACTTGATATAATACAGAGAAAGATCAGGAAAAATGTGGAAGAATCAATATGGGCACAACGTATAAAGACATAAGAAGAGAGAAACAAATCACATTCATATATTAAGACATTTTTTGTGACATGTCAGCGCAACAAGTAGAATGAAATCTAAAGTGATATGAAATGCTTGTTGCCTTCTGAGCCAAAATACAGAGCGGCTCAGCATGGGGTGGGGGTGTGGTGGGTTAGGAAGGGGTCGGTGGTCGAAGGAGCCCCACGCAGTAACTTTCTATACTGAAACATGGAAGTGTGGGGCAGGGGAGGGGAGACCGGTTAAAAGTAGTGACGAGTTCAGGTCACAGCCCTGGAGCTCTGATGGAGAATGGAAGAAGGGTGTGTGTGTGTGGGGGAGGGGCAGGATCAGGTTTTGGAGGTCCCAGCTAGATGTTCTGGCAGCACTGCATCTTTGGTTTGTTCTCGGTGGGCTGCACTTGGATGTTGACCACGTTGTTGCTGGGAGACATGTCGCTCTCTTGGCGCTCCGACATCTGCTTTTGGGACACGATGCGGTAGATCTCTGCAAGGAGACCAGGAAAAGTTCATGTTTAATTCAGTCGCGAGATCACAAGTTATTATAATGCACATTGCCCATAAATGCAGTCACTTGCCGCTGTTTATGTGAAAGGTGCCAATAAAAGAAATTTGTAATCCAATCTCAAATCCAAGGGTGCCGTAGTGCACCGTGCAATGCTTGAGACGAGATTTGCTTTCTTCTCTTCCACACTTACAGCAAGTTTGGTCCATTTCTTAATCTTTGTCCACTTTCGGTGTCATTTGGTATAATGGCCGCGTGGATGTTTTTATTTTAAAACACAGAATTCATCCTTTAATGCAGTCTGAAGTGAGAACTTGAAAGGTAATAATATTAATGATTATAATTATTATACAATTTGGGATGTTTGATACCACTTTTTTTTTTTTAAACCGTGACCAGAACGAGCACTCAACTCTTGAGTATTCCAATACCAAATACCAATACCACAAGTACATAAAATTCCCCCGAAAACAATGACAGATAATTTTGAAGAGAGACCTACTGGTATATTTCCAGTTTTTCTTTAAAATTGCATGATTTTTTTTAATTCTTTTAATTTATAGCTGTCGATCATAAAACGGCCACAAGAGGACCGTCAAGAGTACCTATAACATGAAATAAAGCCAGGTATCGGTACTCACACATCACTAATAAAGGAATCTAAGAGTTTGTGCAAGTGGGGGTTGCAGGAATGGAATGTTGCAGAACAAAGGATGCTAATTGCAAGGGGAGATGCAGAGCCGCGATAAGCTCAAAGTATGTTGTAAATCACATTTGTTTTACACCGGGGCGGAAAAGTACAAAACAGGAGAAGCCACCCAGTGACGCTGCGGATGAAGATCGGCCAATGAAAAGCAAGCTAAAGTTAAACTGCAGAAAACACGTAGCCAATAGAATAATGTCAGGATGCCTTTGTTTCTGTGTCATTTAAATACTGTGTAGTATAACTATTCACTGGGGCAACTCGGATGAGACTACGTCGGCTGCTTGAGACAGAGACGTATAGAATTGTATTGATAGGGACCCTGGACCCCAGCTGTTTTGTATTAGATTTGAGTGTTAGGAATAAATCTACTCGTGTGTGAAAATGCCGGCTTCCTGATACCTTTCTATTGCAGAACAAGCATGCTATTGTTGGATGGGTGATAGTTTGGTAAGGTCACAAATTGGAGTCGGATTATTAACTTGACTTTATATTAATATAGAAATAAATTCCAACACTACTAACAATAATAATAACAACAATAATGATTTTTTTTTTTTTAATATAATTGCAGCACCTTCAAGTGGCCCAAGGAAGTTGAACCCACTGCACTGTCACCATCTCAGCAATACATTATGGTCAGCTGCTGATTTAATATTGACAGTAGGAAATCCTTGCCAATCTTTTTATTACGCCAACCATGGCCTCCATTCCTTTCTAAAAGGCAAAACGTTGCGTCATCAAGTGAATCAATTGAGGCCGAATGCTTGTTTCAGTTCAAGGCGACGGTTTATCTGAAACTTTTTAATGCATATTCTAAATCGCCATTACATCTGCGACAAAAGAGTTTCTGTTTTGGCAGATTTCAATACACACAAGGGATGTATTGCATCATAACACACCTGTGAGAATGGTCTGGAAAGCAGTCTCGACATTGGTGGAATCCAGAGCCGATGTCTCCAGAAAAGATAAACCATTTTTCTCTGCAGGATAAAATAAGACAACATGTTAATAAATGTTTGCATACTAAAATACTAATATATTTAAATGTGTTGTGAAACACAGTCCACATTTGAACTTGACCAAACACAAATGTATTGATTGTCCAACAAGCACAAACGGGCACAAACCATCAATCAATGTTGTGACTTTTTTGTTGCAATATTTTCAGAGTACAAGTTGCACATGAGTAGACATGAACATAACTTTTAGTGCCAATCAATCACGGTTTTTGGCTGTAAAGCTATTCATAGAGCCCTTTACTGACTGGCTGAATTCACTAGCCACTGCGGGCCGCAAGCAGCTTTCAATTGATGCTTTATACACATTAGCAGGGTATTTTTTTAAACTGAATATTCAGCCACATATCGAAATGAGAATAGCGCGCTGTAAGATTGTGATATATTGCCAAATTGATTTTTTTTTTAACACTCCTAATGTTTGTACTTTTTTTCCCCCTAAGACAAGACAGAAGACGACATTTTCATCTGTTGCTGTAATTGGTCACACAAACGCACACAAAAATAGAGAAGTTTAATCCGGAATTCTTTGCTTGTTGGGCATCTTACTGGGTGTCTTTACACATAAATAAATGTCATTGATGACCACATTGTATCATGTTGATTTTATAAACTTTAACTAGATTTAATGTAGTTATTAACTCATTTGCTTTGTTCTATTTGAAATATTACCATGCTCCCAAAGACGTATTTATAAGTTTTTTATTCTAGAGCATACAGAAGGCTTTGATGCAGCCTCTGAACTGAAGAGAAAGGTTGAAGCATCCATCCATCTTCTACCGCTTATCGGGTCGGGTCGCGGGGGCAGCAGCTTTAGCAGGGAAGCCCAGACTTCCTTCTACCCAGCCACTTCAGCCAGCTCCTCAGACGGGATCCCAAGGGGTTCCCAGGCCAGCCGAGAGACGTAGTCTCTCCAGCGTGTCCTGGGTCGTCCCCGGGGCCTGCCCGGAACACCTCCCCAGGGAGGCGTCCAGGAGCCATCCGAACCAGATGCCCGAGCCACCTCAACTGGTTCCTCTCAACGCGGAGGAGTAGCGGCTCGACCGGATGACCGAGCTTCTCACCCTATCTCTAAGGGAGAGCCCGGCTACCCTGCGGAGGAAATTCATTTTGGCCGCTTGTATCCGGGATCTTGTTCTTTCAGTCACGACCCACAGCTCGTGACCATGGGTGAGGTCAGGAACGTAGATCGACCGGTAAATCGAGAGCTTTGCCTTTCGGCTCAGCTCCTTCTTCATCACAACGGACTGATACAGCGTCCACATCACTGCAGACGCTGCACCGATCCGCCTGTCGATCTACCGCTCAAGTGCACATATGGACACCCTTGTGTTTGAACATGGTGTTCGTTATGGTCAGTCCGTGGTGAGCACAGAAGTCCATTAAAAAAATACCGCTTGAGTTTTGATCGGGGGGGGGGCCGAAGGTTGAAGCAATGGTAGTAATTACAAAAACGTCCAGCAGGTGGCAGCAGAGTATAAGAGATCAACCAGGTCCATGTTGCAATAACGTTTTTTTCCCCAGTGCTTTAAACAGATTTGTGAATAATGATTAAATTTAGCTATTGACCATTTGCACCGACGTCGCCTGATCACGTGACTGCTCTATGACAGACGGCGGCAGGAAATGATTGTTGAATGGAAGTGGACGTGACCCGGAGCGAGTTAGCGACTGTTATTTTACAAATTAAAAGTTATTATTGCCCATAGAGCCATAGAATCTACTACTTCAACCAAAGTTCAGTCGAAGTTGCACATTTAGTCGGGACTCATAGAGCGCGATATTTACTTGAGTTGGAGATCGCTAGTTTGAAAACAGCCCCTTACCTTCAGTCGCCTGCTGTTTTTACCAAGTTAAACAAATCACCGACTTTGCCGGAATTCACAGCGCACGACCTATATCAGTATGTAGTCAATGTCGCCTCTCCTCCTTACACCGGGGCTGATTCAAAAGCTTGTCGCTGGCTGAGTCTCTGGGACGAAATGCTACGCTCACACCGGGGGACAATATACCTTGTAATGCAAAGGTAAAACTTGTTTATTATGCTAACTGACTTATTTGAAGTAGTCCGTTCTATATTGAAACGCTGTGATGATGTTATGTTATATATTTACTTGATGCATGGAACAAATGACTATCGTAGTGGCAAGCTATGCAGTAATTTCATGAATATGACTCCGGCTCCAGAGTGAAAAACTCCAAGCACAAAGACGAAATCCCCCGTTATTAAACAGTCAAATGCACTTAATACTTTTGAAGAAGGTGCATTTTAAAACTAAGATGTGTGTTCGTGCAGTTGGAGTGGACGCTAACTATCTGGCTCGTTAACGTGATTTGAAACACGCAATTCGACACCTCTGTTACAATCTTTGTTATAGTGTACGTTTACAAGTAAAATGTTTTAAATATTTATCTACTAATTAAACTGTTGATTACTGCTATCAATCGACATCATTCGTCTTCATTAGTAGGTATGTGATAAAAAGCAACATTTGGTTTACTCCTTTGTCTGTCTGTACAACCGACCGCACAGCAAGATATCACCATTTTATAAGATAATCGATTAGATAAAGGACTTTACGCTGTACAAGATTCAATGGTTAAAATACAGGCAAGTGGCTCTTTTGCCGTCCAGCGTCCTGTCGGGGGCATTCCCATGAGGGCTGTGACATCACATCCAAAAGGTCAATATTCTAATGCTAATTGCTTCAAATGGAAACAGATAGAAATGTTTTTTTTTCTGATGAAAGAAGAAACTCTAATCTTTCTTTTGGTATGTTCTACATTTTTATAACAATATAACACAATATTCAGTAAACCAGCCGGGAGCGAAGGGGGTTGCTTCAGTGAAAATGGCTGGGAGTGAATGAGTTAAATACAAACAATATTAAGTCAATATAAATCATAATTTCTGAATGGGCCCTGGGCCACTTTTTACAGGAAAAGTTGGGCCTTAAGGTAAAAAAGGTTAAGAATCCCTGATCTAAAGATCATGCTGACGTACTGGTACAAGCACTTGGTGCAACTTTTGTGTGAGCAGCTGTAACGAAATATAACAAAACATCGCATGAAAATCTCTACAAAGTCATAATCTCACATTTACATTTTGGATTCACATCTATGTTGAAAATGTTTGAATAAATGTTTATCGTGTTCAGCCTGTGACCTAAAGTGTGCATTGAGTTTTGGACCCCTGTTGAATTGAGTTTGACAACCTTGTATTTGACGAGTCCATATTTGAACTCAAGTATTGACGTGGATGAATTTTCTCTCATGTGAGTTGTGTCCTTCAGTGAAATATTCAGTGCGTCTTGAATTGATCTTGTGAAGAGCACACTCGTTTTGAGCTAGACGGAGCAGAAACAGTCAAGCTATTCAACAGACGTGCATGGCTTATGGTCTATTTCTCACTAAATATTCCTTCAAGGACCAAATCGTTAAAGTTTGACGTTTCAGAACCTATTCTTAATAAATGTTTTTTAGGTTTGATCTGGGACTTGCTTTACACTGAATGAAAAATGCTACACTATTTAATGGGTGAGGACACAGCGAGGGGCAAAATACATCAAAAGTATATGCAAGCCAACTGCAAAGTTTTAGATTTGTTTATATAATGAGTTATACAAATTAAAGGAAGCTTATTTGGTTTACCAGCAAAAGCCCGGGCCTCATCAGTTGGAACAGCCCGGAGGTGACGCAGGTCGCTCTTGTTCCCCACGAGCATGATAACGATGTTGCTGTCAGCGTGATCTCGCAGCTCCTTCAGCCAGCGCTCCACGTTCTCGTAGGTTAGATGCTTGGCAATGTCATAGACCAGGAGAGCGCCCACTGCACCGCGATAGTACCTGCAGTGTCAGCCCACCATCAATTTTCATCAGTCAATTCATTCTAACAAAGCTGCTGATTTATAGCCATTTGGTAACATGATTTCACAAAGTTGACTTTCATCAATGGCAATGCAGCTGATTGGAAATCATTTGTGAAACTCCGTTATTGCTGAGGCTCGTTTGAGATTAAGAATGGGAAGAAAAGGAGACAGCTCACATCCTAGACACAACCTTGTGGTTGCTAACTTGAATGTTTATGAAAATGTTCTAGACTTCTCCCCTCCTAAAAGTTCATAATGTGCAGGAATATTCTTGCAACAAGCCTGTGACCAATTGGCATCACCAAACTTTTGCATACTTTAGTGATGTTCTCTACTCTCAAACTCCCCTTTTCTTAGCACGGTAAAATAAAAGCCCTATATGTTTCGAGTCTAAAAATTGGCTTCGTCAGTGTAAAACATTTCTTCTATCCTATGATGGAATTTCTTTGTTGTTTTGGCAGTGGTTTAATCAATTGCTACGATGATAAAATAGCTCTCAATCAATTTGGTTGCTGCTTGAAATTGGCAGACAACATGTTTTTGTACACTTCCAAGAATCAAATTCCTAACACGTTCATGGAAACAGTCCACCAATCAGGAGCAGGCGATCACACAGCAAAATTTTCATATGCCACTGATAGTAGCTTGTCTCCGCAGCTTGGCTGGAAGGAAAACGTTGAGTCTCCGCCCAGAAACGTTCCGGACAGAACAAAACAAATCCTTCAGACTATACCTTTAAGCAAGACACACAGAACATGTCCAAAAATATCTTACACCGGGGAAATCCAGCACTGTGCCAGACTACTTTTTAAGCCCCGAATATGTTCTATGCGCCATTCTCATTACTATTGCATCTGTGGAATAGAGTTAAGCAGCAAAATCCACTCGTTTTGTCAACTGAAAACAACATCACAGTTGCTCACGGCTCAGGTAACAGCAAATCACCACTCAGCTTCAGTAAACAGGTGAGCCGTGATTGGTTGTTCCCCAAGCCCTCAGCAAATGTGCTGTCATTTTCAGTCGACAGCAAGAGACAAAATGGCAGCCCCCTGAGATGGCTAAAAACGGGTGGATTTTGCCGCTTAACTTACACTACACAAACACGGTATAAATGAGAACTGCCATGTTTAGACTAGTGGGGTTCTATTGAACATATTATTCTAAAGAAACATTTTGGGTTGAGTTCTCCATGTTAAAAAAAGAAGAAGGGAGGATTCAAACAAAGGGGGCTATCTTCTAAGTGTGCTCGATCAAGTACTGGTAACTGCTAATGAAATGATCTCGTCCCAAATGGTTTTCTAGTCTACAGCAAAAACAAAGGAAATTGCCTCACTGGAGAATGGTAGTGTATGCTGCCATTTAGGGCTGGGTGATATTGTCAAAAAATAAAATCTCAACTTTTTTCAGTCATTCAGGACGATTACCATTTTTATCAATTTTTATCTAATAAACCCAACAAACATTTATTTAAAGGTTACATTTATTCAAAAATAATTCCTGTGGAAAATGTAAAGACAACAATAATACATACTGATTCTAAATCAGTTTTAACATAAATTTAACATTCATAGATTGAGCTTAAATGTCAAAATTAAAAGTGGGGTCTTGAGTTTTCACTCAGAAATAAACACTTGATGTATAACCATGAAATCATTCTCAACAGCTCTGGGCTTCTGTTAATGTGTGGTGGTGATTTTCTCATCAACAGCCACCACCCCCAGCTTATATTTTGCCATCCGGTTGTGTTGAGGGACATTTCGGGATGGAAAGTCAATGTTTCCCCCTTCAGCTAATCACAGAGCGGGGGGGCGTGTCACTGAAGGCAGGCACAATGTTGAGGCGTGGGGGTTGAGTCATGGGAGGAGTCCGTTTGAATTGTTTGTTTACAAACACAGTCAAAACTTAAGAGCCCACCATTAAGTAGGTGTTCGCTATTGTTAACATGTCTTGTAAACCACCCATCCAGCATTCTGCCACTTGTACAAAATTCGCATGTAACAGAACATAAGAACAACAGCTTTTAATAATCCAGAAGACAAAACTCGATTTTCACAAGTTAGCATATTTTCAATGATTTGATTTTTAAAATGTCTATGTATCAAATTAATTTGATTTATTGCCAAGCCCTACTACCATTTGTGCACTATTATGATGATTTACAAAAAAGAAAGCATGAAAGGAAACAGACAGGTCCCTAAATGTATGTCAAAAGACTAATTTAACTGAACTGAACAGGAACGCAAGATATGTGAGGCAGAACATGTGTCAGATAAGTCTCCACTGGCCTGATGCAAATTAAATTAAAAAAAAAAAAGATAAAATTAAACATCAGTAAGCGGTTAAAGATCTTGTTTAAATCTACCATTACATTTTGGCCATATTGGTTCACAGACAATTTGAATTTTGTACCCTTCCCTAAAACAGACCTATATCAATTGGGTTTCCCAGTTCCTGAGTTCCTTTTTTGCATTTTCAACACTGACAATACTCACGCTGAAGTGATGGCACGGTAGCGCTCCTGGCCTGCTGTATCCCAGATCTGGGCCTTCACCGTTTTTCCATCCACCTGAATGCTGCGCGTGGCAAATTCGACTCCAATTGTGCTCTTACTTTCCAGGTTGAACTCATTGCGAGTGAAACGTGATAGCAGGTTACTCTTTCCCACACCCGAGTCACCAATAAGGACCACTGCAATTCAGAAAATAGGGATTAATACTCCCTCCATGGGTCCATTATATCAATAAAAGCATACTAGGTGTGGGTACACCTTCAGTGTAATGTAACCTAATAAGAATTCTGTCAAATATTCTGCCTTCGTGAGTTTTGATTAACAGAAAAGTACACTATTGTTGAAGTATGAGGTACCTGCATCACAAAACCATATTGGGTGATAACTGGAGTTATCTTTGAATTATGGGGGAGAGGCGCAATAAAATCATATCAGAAGTAGAAATCTGATTAAACTTAGTGTTCTGGAAATATACTGCAATTAAAATTGAGCTATCTTCAGAATTGGATTTAGATATACTGTACAGTACTAAATTTCATGAGATTTTGCGGGTGTCCCTATGTGGCGCCAGTGAGTGTAGTTTTAATGGTAAATAAGAAAATTATGCACTGGAATTGAAACACCAACCATAAACAAAATAAGTCTTACTAGGACTGGAACACCGTTGTGATATTGCTCAAGGTGGGTACGATTTAAGTGTAAAATTTACATACATGTAATGAAGAAGGGTTTTCCCAAGAAAGGTCATAAATGGAAAGCCGTAATGCCGCCGCCTCCTTGCATAAAAAAAACGAACCACAATATATAACTGTTGTCTTGCAATTATTTTTGTTATACACAGGTTCATTTGCATAGTAATTAATTGCTCGAATAATGTTAAAGAAAATCCCTTCCTGTTGTGTATTGATTATTTACTTGAAATGAAACTAAAGTCATACCAAACTAATCTGTGTTTATAGTTTTAAAACTCGGTACGATATATATTTGATGCATTTTATCTAATACACGTTACATATTTTCCTTCGGTGATATTGGTATCAATGATGAATAAGGCGTGTGGACTAGCTCCTTACTGGCAACCTCATGAAGATAATGTGATAACGGTTAACGTTAGGCGTGTCCGCTAGTCCGCACCCAGTACTACCAAAAGGCCCGGCTCTTTAAGATTACAGACGGAGTTTCCCCCCTTTTTACAAGGCCAGTATTTAAGCGATAAAGTCTTCCTGTCGTGTAAATTAATTAAACTCGCTGACATTTACCAATACGCTCGAAGAAAAACAATCAGAGCACAAAGGTAGTGACGGCTAAGTTTAGCCTGACAGCTAACATAAGCGAGGGGAAAAGATAACGACAAAAAAAAGTCATTTTACCTTTGAATAAATAATCATATTCGTCATCTCTGGTGCCCATTGTCTTATTGAGTAATGGTTAGTCCTAGATCAAGCAGGTTTTAATGTTTAAAAACGCTCTAGTTTGTTTTACTCTTCCAAAAGGGAATCTGTTTGGAAGCTGTACTTCCGTAATTTCTTCCTCTACGTAGTTTGCCTGATGGCACACTAAGAGCTCTCTGTCACCTAGCGGCCAATAACAAGAACTGACATAGTGTCGTTTCCCCGTGCAAAATTAAAGAATAGGGATCCGTGGGGCAATTATTGTAGTCCTAGATAGGATGTATTGGAAATGATATCTATGTTTTGCTTGAAATTGTTGTGTCACTATAAAGGTGGCTTTTGACATTTTGCTGTAAACTCAATTCTCATTCTTTTAGATTGTTCCATCCCAAACAGGTGATATTTTGTGCTGGCCAGCAAAAGACATAATAAAATAAAATAATAAAATTTCTATCCAAGAGTCACAATGGCTCACTCCTTCAATAATTACTTTAACAAAGGTTTACAGTGAACTTTAAGTTGAAAGTAATAAAATATATTTATAAAGTTGTGATGTTCTGGAAATATTTCCATCTATTGTGAATGTTTTTTTTAATTATTATTTGTATTATTTGGATGCTCATGTTTAAGTTAGGGTTAGGGTTAGTTACTTAGCGTTAAGGTTACTTGGGGAAGTGAGAGAACAAAAATTCCAAATTGTCCATCAGTGTGAATATAAGTGAACAGTTGTTTGTGTCCTGTGATTTGGCTTGTGCACATTCATTCCAAGGTGTGCCTCTCACCCCACATCAGCTGAGAATAAACTCCAAGGACATGAGCTAATGTAAACGGACGGATGATCATTTAAAATGCTATGCTTAGCATGATGGTTGCTCTCCTAATGCAGTGTGTGAAAGGCAATGAATAGAATTTCAAATTCATTTATTGAAATTTAAATACAATGCTTGATTTGGCAGTAACTGGAAAAAATTGTGTTTGTAAGCTCATTACAGTGTTGTGTTATTAAAATGTTACTGTTTGGGAATATTTTACTTCCACCCGTTGTGCAAATTACTATAGGTTGTTCAATGAGGACTCTGTTAACATTGTTAACATTTTTAATTCTTTATTTTGTATTTTAACCATTTTGAATTTAGTTATAGATGTGTAGATGCACATCTACACAGGTGTAATAATGTCAAACTCAATATAACTCGACCTTAACCTATCTGTTATCTTGTTTTGTCTAAATTCCCTGTTTTGTCCTGTTTGGGAAAATTCAAGTTCAGTCTAGCATACTGAGATTCTGTTTTGTCTAAATGTGAAAGATCAACCTAGCATACTGTGAGAATGAAATCTGATTTTCATATTTGATGGGAGGAGAGAGGCGTTTTTCTGTACAAACTCTGATTGTAATAAAAGGGCTGTGTCTCCTGGGGGGAGGGACACACATTCTTGGATGACACTGCTTGGGTGATATGCAATTATGTGACCAGAGATCTCTGTAAAAATTGACCTTGCAAGGACCCTCTTCACAAGAATCTCATCTTTGATTTATTTGAACATGCAAAAGATTACAAAACTTATTATAATCCTTCAAATGGTGACGACCGACGAACGACGTTTTACGGGCTGTGGCGTTCACGGACGGATAGAATTCCAGGCCACATTAATTACGGTAAGTGGACATTTATCCACGTTTAAGGAATTCTGTCTGTTTGGAAGCGCTGCAGCTGGTATTCGTCTTGTAAAATTACTACATTGGAGATGAGATCTATGTGAACAGGTATTGGTAAAATTTTAAATCATTTTGTTGGACGTGAAGTCCCTGATTTCGGATTTTATTACGGTGTTTGAACTATACACATACGTGGTGACGAGAGCATTGTTTACGGAAATGCCGTCACGTTAGTTTATGCGCAATTGCAGGAAAACAGATTGTTAAAAGCAATCGAGAGATCCTTGAATGATTCGGTATTTAAAGATTCTTGGATAAGTTTGTTCAGCTGAAAGGGAAAAACAGGTTGACGCAGCGGATTTACGCCGCTGTTAAGAAATCGGGAGATTCTTGGATAAATTTGATATTAAGAGGTACAAGTTGACACAGCGTACGTACGCCGCTGTTATAAATTTGATACTTAGAGGAACAGGTTGACACAGCGGTTTTACGCCGCTGTTAAGGAACCGAGAGACCCTTGAATAAGTTTGTTCAGCTGCGGGAAAACAGTTTGTTAAGGCAATCGAGAGATTCTTGGATGATTTGCCGTTAAAATCTTTGAATAAGTTTGTTCAGCTGCGGGAAAACAGTTTGTTAAGGCAATCGAGAGATTCTTGGATGATTTGCTGTTAAAATCCTTGAATAAATTTGTTCAGCTGAAAGGAAAACAGGCATCCGGATATTTATTGTTTTGTCGCGGAAGCGATCTTTTGTCGACTAATTTTATGGTACTACTAGTGAGACGTCACTGGATTTATAACTATTGATACGACTTCAATATAATAATAACTAAGGAGGTTAATAATTAATATAAGTTATGGAAGCCCTTTTTGACCGTCATACTGAATGGTTTGACCCGAATGCACTTCCGCTTGATGGTCGCAACATGTTGTTGATAACACAGGTTGCTAACGCTTCCGAGGTAGCTATCGAGGCGATGCCCCCGAATAAATAGACGTGAATTGAAGGAGGAATTAAACGAATGGATGCACAGTTGCTGTGAAAAAGTTTTTTTCCCACCGTTACAATCTACGGTTTACTTAATATCATTGATGAAAGCCGTTGAACTTGCATGTGTAAAAAAACGTCATGCGCTGGACAAACACGTACGAGACACATCTGTAATTTCTTTGAGTGGAAGAAAAGCTAGGCGTGACAGTAAAATAGTGGATCAAATGATGAGTAATGCTAGAATGCTAGCTTTGGGTAGTTCTGTAAAGACCGCTCGGATGGCTGTGATACAAACTGATGACAAGGAGGCTGATTTGGATGCTAAGCTAACAGCTCCGCCACCGGGTGCGGCCCCAATAAACCCGTTTACGGATTCACCATATAATATAGCTATTTAGATACTGCACGACTTGCAGGCACCTATGTTGACTGTAAATGCTGGTCATCTAGATGTGAATTGGAACGGTGATATTCCTGATAAAAATCCCCAACGCGACTCTGTTTTGCACGCCGTGGATGCGTTGGCAGCGGGCGTAAATGCCTCCGTTAAACAATTAGAGGATACATTATATGAAGTATTGGCTATGAAGGATGACCCGTAGGACCGATTGAACCAGGCGAGTGCTTTCGGTTTAGAACTGACTAGACATGCGGAAGTACCACAGTTACTTCGCAGCAAATGGCGTGCCATTCTTTCTCATTTTGAAATAGCTGCACACGACGAATTGACAGAACAACACCGTTCATTACAGGCTGAACGGAATAAATTGTTTACACAACGAAAACGTGATATGACTAATGAAGCTTCTAATGTATTGACGAACAGCTATTAACTCTTTTACTGCCAAAAACGTTAAATGACGTTTAGTAAAAACCTACGGAGGGCCGCCAAGGACGTTAAAAGACGTTCTCCAATTATTTTTATTTTTTTGGAAACGGGTGGAGAAAAGCCTTGGCCAGCTGTGGTGAAAGTTTCAAGCAGATCTAGTTAGCCTAATGACTATTTTTGGCCCCTAGATGGCAGCAATGACTCTCTTTTGACAAGATTGGGTAGGCGTCAGTAGAAGACGTGAGGCGGAGCTAGAGGGGACAATGGCTGGGGAAGGGAAGAGAACATGGCGACCGGTTGCAAGCAGCTCACGCTCGAGCAGTTTTTTTCAAAGACGAAAAGCATCGACCAACGCTAAAGAGCACATTGATGACGACGATGATCATCATCCATGATGATGATGGTGACTCCTAGTTTGACGCCGAAGTTGGAAGCGCTGATGCGGAGGCTATGACGACGTCATAAAGGTTCACGGGCTAGCGATGCTAACACCGGAAAACGCGGAGCACAACCGAGCACGTTCAGGCGGACGTTCAATCGGACGACGAAGAGTGCCCCGAGTCCAATGCATATTCATCGGAGTAGTGGGTACAATCTGCTACTTGCTATTCCCCGGAAAAAAAGGCCGTCAAGAAAGTGTAACGTCTGCACGCGAAACGGACAATCGAAGTGAAACGTATCTGTTGTGCAAATCCTGCTCCGTCTCCTTGCACGCAGGGCAGTGTTACAAAAAGAAAAACTGTATTTGAAACATCCACATAATTGTAAATAGTACCACATTTGCACACATTTGTAAATAGTTTGCGAAATTGTTTTGTCAAATTGTTACACTGTTGAATGGAAATAAACGTATTTTGCAATCTAAAAACACTTTTTCATTGTTGGTGGTGGTGTATTACAGAAGTAAAGCACTATTTAGGTGTTTGTGGCATCATTCATGGACAAAAAGAAGTGTAGAATTCACTAGAGTGCATGAAATAACATAATTTCACAAAAAGCTATTTTTCTCCGCTTTTTGTTTCAAAACAGAGCATTTCGATGAAATTAACCATTTTCTATTGTTGATTACTGAAGAACAGAATAAGGTAGAAACAAACTTTTTTTCTGATGAAAGATGAGAGTTCAATCTTTCATTTGGTAGTATGTGTGTTTCCATAGTCCAAACACCACATTTTCTGTGGACCTTGAAAGATCAGTCAAAATGCTTAAATCGGCTGGCACTGGCGACATCCCGTTTCTGAAAACGTCTGGCAGTCAAAGAGTTAAATTGAAGATGTTTAGAGGAAGCTGGCTTATCTGAGATGTGTGCTTTTACGGGGTGAAGTTATGTGTGTGCATGCGTGTGTATGCAGCATTTGAGGAAGGTGTGTGAATTGAAGGGAACATTCTTTGTTATAAAATGACTAGGGTAAATTGTGTGATTGTTGCGTTTGTATGTGCCCTCATTAGGTTGAGAAGTTGAGGAACAATTGTTGAATAATTGCATTGGGAACTGGGAGAGAGATTGGATGAGAGATGTGTATGTGGAATATTTGTTGAATGTTTGTGTGACCCTGACAATGGAAAAGTGGATTGCGTAATGTCCTGGGGGAGTGTTGAAGTAGAAGGGCAGTTTTTGTGTTTTTTCTCCTCAGTGATGACAACGGAGAGGAACAGAATTTTTTATGAAATATAAAAGACAATTTTTAAAGCCTTTCCCCCCATGCTGGTTTAAAGACACGCCTGTGGGGAATGGGGGAGTAACTTGTAATTTAACTACAGGCCACTATCTATATTATTTTTTAATTAGGTCTGCTTTTTATAGTTGAATATTGAGTAATCATTTTTATTTATTTTTTAATTGAAAAAGAATTTTCATTTTTTATTTTTCCCCTGCATCTCCGATGACTCATTCGTAGGTGTGAAAATGACTTAACCTTTGTTCTGTCTCTGAGTCCCATTTCAGAATTTGAAGTCGGCCATTTTGCGTGCAAGACCCTGAGACTGGACAAAACTTCCCATGAGGGCGCCAACTCGGAGTTGTCACATTTTTAACATAATTTGAGGTGATATGTAATTAAAAATAATCTAAGGTCGACAAATACGAAAGTACAGAAACACTACTTGCTATGGATTGCTCCCAATCCCGGAAATTGTCATATCTGACTTGATGTTTGACCAAAAGCTGACAAGGAGGCTGCGGCCTTCAGTGACCGTGCTCTTGTGGAATATTCATTGAAAACTGGACACTTGCCAACTGACTCTGTACTATATTCGTAAGTTTTTAGAGCAAGCTGTCCTATCTCATCTTAAATATTATTTACGAAGGTATGCAAAATATATTAAATTAAATACTTTAAAACATAACAATACTGAATTATAATTAGCAATTATTTAATTGCAAGCTTTCAGATTTTATTTTATTTTATTTTTTAATTTTTTTATTTATTTAAAAAATAATAATAATAATTAAAAAACAAAAAGAGGATTTTGTTCTTCCGGCTTTCTACTGATATGTCATCTAATCATCATCTAATAATGTTGGGGCAGATTTTATTATGTTTCAATCAGTGCCGTTCATTGATCGAGATCATTGCTTCAACTGTGGTCGAGCCGGCCACTGGGCAAATGACTGCTGACAGCACTCACGTGGCATCCGGAGTAGAGGCCGCCAACAACAAAATGGGCGCGGCTACTATCAGCAGAGGGGGCGTGGCTCACATACGCTGTCATCACAACAGCAACAATATCTGCCTCTCCCTAATCAGCGGTTCCTGTCGTCGCCTGCTGGACAGTTTCCGCAATGACTGGACCCTGAACTCACATGCAAAGGTCTGCAGGAACCAATGATTGACATTATGGTAGGCGGAACTTCCTTATCATTTATGGTAGATACTGGAGCTCGTCACTCTACTATTATGACATTGCCACCTGGAATTTCCCTCACCACTGATGGCATTTCGCTGGTTGGATTTAAAGAAGAACAAACTACTCTGAATCTGACATCTCCAATACACACGCAGTGCTTCGCACAGACTTTCGTAATCTCAGATCATATGATGCGGTATCTGACTGTGTACACTGCACTCTATTTTTGACAGGTGTAGGTGATGACATATACAGTAAAGCATTCCGTACAGTTGCTGACAACGCCTGAGAGTTGCGTGTGGGTGGTCTGTTCGCAGCACATGGAGCAACATTTGGGTCCATTTGTCCTGGCCTGCACAAAAGCAACTAATTGGCAACACTCTATACACACAGATTTATTATATTCTAAAACTCTTGATGCCTATTTGATTAAATCTGATTTGTTTGCTTCCATATCTGTTTTAGAACAATCAGCTTTTGGACCGACATCAATAAAGGGAGGCATCTGAACAGCAAGCTTGATGGTGACATGTTAAAACTAAAGAACTAAACTAAACTGCTGCACTGTGGTGTATTGACCCAACTGATGTGGGCCTGTCAAAAGTGGCTCTAGTAACTTTTAAAAATGAATACCCCACTCCGTTTGGGTGCCGCAATATTAATGACAGATGAAGGGCGACTAGATATCTTAGTAATAACTGATGGTTTGCTGAAAACGGGGGTTCTTTGTAAAATTAATGGGCCTAGCTACAATATTTATATTTTTATAGTAGAAAAGAAAATACTGGTAAATTTCGTATGGTTTCGGAAATTGAAAACGGCTAATGTGAATAAGGGTAGGATAAAATTTATTTCAATCTTAAGTAATATATTTTCCGTTATTTGATGCTTGTTGAGTTTGGACTTCTAATTTTTTGCCCATTTCTCTTTTATAACTTTGGCTTCTGAATTTGGACTCAGATGTGGAACACTTACGGCGAATTTGCTGGTTAACTTTTTAATTTTTGATGAAGCTCACAGCACTGTGATCATTGGATCCCACGGGGATGAGATTTGTTGGATATTATAACATTTTTAATACTTCATTTAATTTATTAACCATTGTTATACATTGTTAACATTTTATTTCTTTATATTAACCTTGTCGAAATGTTTTGTGGACGTGGATAGCAGGTGGTGTTGATCTCGGTGTAATTTGACCTTAAGCTGGGACATATTATTTAGTCAAAAAAATTCCTTCTCAGCGTTTTGTGCGAAAACACATTTAGTCCTTGAACAGAATCTGTCTCGAACATACGCCCACACCTGACTCTGTTTTCGCCATCGCTCATGGAAAAGTACCCAGAGAGTATATTTTGTCTACAAATGAAAGAGAGGCGGTCGGTTTTAACTATAAGAAGCCATTTTACACGCGGAAGAGACACATTCGGCACTCTGAAGTTCCACCTGTTATGTGATGTTTGGAGCATGTTACGATGTCCAGAGATCTCTGTTAGATTAAATTCATTTTTGCAAAGGTGTTTTTTCTTACATTAAATCTGTCTTCAAGTTTTGGAACACGCAAAGAGGACAAATAATTGTATTCCTCTTTCAGATTCTAGCAATTTGTTCGCTGCTGCAGTTTTTACATACTGGTCTGAAAATGATCTGAGTTGATCTTTTATCAGATGGGGGAATTACTAGTCTGTCTGTGTGTATCGTCACGAAGGAAGATATGCACACAAACAGTCCATGTTGAATTAAATAAATATAGAACTATAAGTTAGTCTCAATGTGATAACTATATAGTCTGTGAGAATGAATGAATTCACAGGAAGACAATTGAAGGTGATCATGGAGGAGAGTAAGTTTTGCAAAGACGGCGAAAATAAGGTGAATATGTTCTATTTCCGAAACAATTGAAGGATCTCTCCCCAGGGTGCTCACGGTTCCGGCCGGACGTGACATCTCTGGGGTCAGATGTTATTTCATGATTTTTACTTGCTGGTGATAGTTGCATTTATTTTATGGCTGAAAGCACATTCATGCCATATCTATAACAGTAAATATTATGGTAAAACATTTCATTAATCATTATATACCATTATAACCTGTAGACAAAATTGGCCTCATGAGATTTGAATTGGCTATAAGATTTTCATTGTTGCATTAATGAATGTGCTTAGGTCATTAAACTCAGCCAAAGGCTGGATTCTGATTGAATGTCACAACAAACAGAATTTTTTCCCCAGAACGGACCTACAGAACTTCACTAACATTTACTAACTCCAAACTAACAAAAACTACCAGATGCTCTTTCAAAAAAAAAGGGAATTGTGAATATGTATATTTATAAGTGACTAAATGAAAATGTCCTGCACCCAGATGAGGTGATGGAGAGGTCAATCTGGTCCAGTTCACTGGGAACACATCGTTCCACATCTTGTCTATCAGACCCGCCGGGTCCGCCTCCTGCTCAAGCGCTCCCACCAGCAGGAGCCACCTGACGATTCAACTGGAAAACCATGCCTGCTTCCAGTGTCCACCTGACGAGCTGCCTGCGGAGGAACTTACTCAATGAAGATTGAGTCACATGCCCTTTTTCCCATTCATCATTCCACAAATGAGTCACACTTTCGGAAGATAACCCCGGTGACCTGTCCTTGGATCTCTGGCAATTGACCAGGGTTCTGAAAGAAGCTGACAACGCCCCTTTCAACAAAAACAAAACTGACAAACGCCCTGAACTTCATCACGCACATGGTTTCACAGGAACACATCGGCTGCTGCATTGCGACGCTTTTTTTCGAACATAACCACAACACACGTGTTCATATATGATATGCTTATTTCACTGAAAAATCTTTTAATGAATCACATTGTTTTTGACATATGACTGACCTCCTCTCCTGCTAAAATAATGTTTTCATTTGCTCTTATTTCAATGTTGCGCCAGCCATTTGCGACGATGAAGATCCCGCTGGAATCTTTTTGTAAAAATGTTTAGTTTTTGGGCTCTTTCGAGCCCAATTGGAGGAATGTTAAAATTGTTAACATTTTTAATTCTTTATTTTAGATTTTAACCATTTTGAATTTAGTTATAGATGTGTAGATGCACATCTACACAGGTGTAATAATGTCAAACTCAATATAACTCGACCTTAACCTATCTGTTATCTTGTTTTGTCTAAATTCCCCGTTTTGTCCTGTTTGTGAAAATTCAAGTTCAATCTAGCATACTGAGATTCTGTTTTGTCTAAATGTGAAAGATCAGCCTAGCATACTGTGAGAATGAAATCTGATTTTCGTATTTGATGGGAGGAGAGAGGCGTTTTTCTGTACAAACTCTGATTGTAATAAAAGGGCTGTGTCTCCTGGGGGGAGGGACACACATTCTTGGATGACACTGCTTGGGTGATATGCAATTGTGTGACCAGAGATCTCTGTAAAAATTGACCTTGCAAGGACCCTCTTCACAAGAATCTCATCTTTGATTTATTTGAACAGGCAAAAGATTACAAAATTTATTATAATCCTTCAACTCTAAGACCACCCGACCATTTGCCTGAACTCAGTCGGGTAAGTGGCACAGGTGATGGATGGATGGAAAATTAGTAGTAAGTGTTTCTTTCTGTCTTGCTATTGTTTAGTCTATCTAAATTTGCACTCCAGATGTCCTTCATGGTACATTTATTTCTTCATATAATCAGGGAGAAATTTCTTCCATTTCATATTCTGTAAAGAAGAAAAAAAGAAAATGAATATTTAATTGTCTTTCACATCAACAAGTTAACCTGACTCACATTTTTCCCCCATGTAGATTTGGGCATATTGGTGTTTATGTCATCAAGTGACTCATAAGTGTTTCCCTGGTTGTCCGTGGGCATGCCAGGAACCTGCTCGTAGGCGGAGTCAGGGAAAGTGACAATTGCTGGCTTCTGGTGAATCTCAGCATACATGGTGGCACTCAGAGGGGCTGAACTCCATTCAGGCCTTTCAGAGGTCTGGTACAGTGGGTTGGACCTAAACAATTCCAGATCATCCCTCTGCTCCTTTGACCACTTGTTGCTCAGTCTCAAAGACTCATTGGGGTCATGAAGCAAATACGTGTGGCATGTGACCCTCTTTTCAGGAGTGTGGGATTGTGATGTTAAACTGTCAAATTGGTTTGAGTAGGTCTTCTCTTGTTGATCTGGTTTGGTTTTGTTTAGCATCGGTACTGATTTGCTTCTGCCACCCACAGGTGTCTGGTGAGAGTGAGCCACATTGGTACCAGGATACCTTGCGTCAACATTTACTATTTGCGAAATCCTATTAGTCATTAAGGTTGTGTTTTCGCCCATTCTTTCTGTTCTGTTTGTGTCCTTCTGGTTAACGCTCGGTTGTAATGTTGTATCAGGAAAAGATCCACTAAGGGAAGATGCCAGTGGAACACCCCTTTTTGGAACAGCAGGAATCTGGAAGAAATCATTAGAAATTCAACGTCACTGAATTTGCACGTTTATGTTTGTGATTAGCATTTTAGAGTCTAGTATTTTAATTACTGGCCTAAGTATTGTGCAGCACAGGGCATCACTTTGAGTAGAAGCAGGTTAGACCCAATCTTGGTAATTTCTGCTAGTTAGTGGGAGTTCTGCTCCACTGTGGGAGTGGTCATAGCCAACTTCAATCATGGCCAATCGAAACGATTCCTTTCATTCATTTAAATCTGGCGCACTTGTCATTAACTAGAGTGAACAAGATGATTTAAAAAATATAATACATTGGTTTCGAGGGCTTAATGTTTGACTTTCTGCCACAAAATTGTTACACAATTGTCAGGTTGGGGGAGCTTGAGGACCCAAATGCGGGAAGACAGGGCGAGGAGGCAGAAGTTCAATCAAAAAAAAAGGAATTTTAATTACTTACAAATGGTGATCTTCCAAATTCGAAGATAAACCCAAACTAGAACCAAAACATGAACCAAAACATGGGGGAACAACTAGGCAAAAAACGGGCAGCATGACATGTGGAAAAACAATGAACCGACACAGACAGAGGGGAGACAGCAGACTAAACACACAGACACTAACGACACAACAAGACACACCTGGGGCAAGACACAAGTGGCTGAGGGCACTGATTGGATAACACGAGGAAGGGCAGGATCACACTTAACAAGACCAAGGAAGACACACAAGGAAAACAGAATCTAAACATGACAGAACCCCTCCGTCGAGGGACGGCTCCCAGACGTCCCTATAACAAAAAGTTCAAAAACAGGGCGGGCGGAGGGGGGCACGGAGGCGGGAACCTGGCACATCCATCAGGGCCAGTCCGGGGGGCGTCCCGGACGCCACACGAGGGGAGCCCGGCGGCGCCGGTCCGGAGGGCGCCCCGACGTACACCTCCTGTCCACCCTAATGGGCTTGACGCCGCCATGGAAGAGGCGAAGAGACTTTGCACGAGAGCGGCTGAGGCCAGAAGGCCAGGGACTGCAGCGGCGAGGATGCCCGGGGACTTGAGGCTGCCGTGGAGGCGACCGACGAGGCACTGGGGCTTGGGGCTGCCGTGGAGGCGGCCGACGAGGCACGGGGGTTTGGGGCTGCCGCGGAGGCGGCCGACGAGGCACGGGGACTTGGGGCTGCCGTGGAGGTGGCCGACGAGGCACGGGGACCTGGGGCTGCCGCGGAGCCGACACGGGGAACTGGGGCTGCCGCGGAGCCGACACGGGGACCTGGGGCTGCCGCGGAGCCGACACGGGAACCTGAAGCTGCCGCGGAGCCGACACGGGGATCCTGGGCTGCGGCGGAAGACGTGGCTCGGGGACCTGAGGCTGCGGCGGCAGACGTGGCTCGGGAACCTGAGGCTGCGGCGGCAGACGTGGCTCGGGGACCTGAGGCTGCGGCGGCAGACGTGGTTTGGGGACTTGAAGCTGCGGCAGAAGTGGTTCGGGGACTTGAAGCTGCGGCAGACGTGGTTCGGGGAGTTGAAGGTGCGACAGACGTGGTTCGGGGACTTGAAGCTGCGGCAGACGTGGTTCGGGGACTTGAAACTGCGACAGACGTGGTTCGGGGAGTTGGGGCTGGTGACTCCGAGCGCCACCAGCTGAAGCCCAACGACGCCCGACTCCCTCAATCAAGGACGACAGCAGGTCCATTTGGGCGGCCATGGCGTGCTGGAGCTCCTCATGGCGTGACAGGCGCGCCTCCTGATTCCACAACTTAGCTTTCAGTGCTCCCACTGGGTCCTTCTCAGGTCGGTTCATTCTGTCAGGTGAGAAATCATGAAAGCCACCCGGGATCGATCTGTGGGAAAGGCCTGGGGGGAGTACTCAAAATGAATGTCACAGTCTGTTAAAAATGCCTTGCATTGTCTTGGCTCCCCAGAGAATCGCTCAGGGGAGGCTAGCTTGATCCCCGACCCGGTATACGGCACGGGCGGAATCGGCAAGGCTGCTTGAGTCTCTGGCATGACAGGAGGGCTATTGGTGCGACCCTGAACGTCCTGTAACTGTGCTGTGAGCTGGACTATTCGCGTTGCCATGGCTGTCTGAAAGTCCTCTTGCTGGGAGAGACGGGCTTCCTAAGCTCGCATTGCTGCGACCATTTGCTCTCTCTCTATAGGGATCATTCTGACCAGCCTGGGCCGTCAGGAGTCAGCCCTAGAGGGAGGGCTACTGTCACACCGCGGTGAGGTTGTCTTGTCATTTCCTGTTTTATTTTGAAAATTCTGACTCCTCTCATTTCAGGTCACTTGCCCTTCCTCGTGTGGTGTCAGTGTCAACCCTGATTGCTGATTGTGTCCACCTGTTTCCCATTACCCTCATGTGTTAAATGGTCTGCGTCTCCCCTGTCTTGTGCCTAAGTGTTTTCGTCAGAGCCACTAAAGCCAGTTACCGTCCACAGCCTTGTTGCCCTGTTCCTTGAGAGAACTTTGGTTTGTAACTTTGAATAGCCACAGTATTGTTTTAGTTAATGAGTGATTTTTGTTTTGATTGTAGTTTAGACTTCCTCCCTTTTGGAGCGCCTTTAGTTTAACTTTGAATAGCTTTTGTTTTCTCCCTCTCAACGAGGAACTTTTGTTTTGTTTAATAAAAGCTGCTTTAGCCTCAACCTCTATCTCTGCGTCTGGGTTCTAAAACTGCCACGTTGTGTCAACAATCACACGTATAGCCTACAAGACACTCCTTCTGCCAAATTGGCAAACGTATGCAGTGATAAAAAAAAAAAAATCAAGATCCACTAGCATTTATGCCACTTTGCACATGCTCTGTCATCGAAATAGAGCCCTATGTAATGTCTCTGTCAAACAGATCAAACAGATGATTGTCAGCTGTACCCATTTCGTACCTGAGAGAGAGGCATGGAGTCTACAGACAGAGTTGCAGTCAGTTTTTTGTTTCTGGATTTAGGGGGCAGTGCAGGTGGCAAAACTGTGGTATGTACACCACCAGTTGGTTTCTGGATCCTTTGATTGTTTCCAGTGCTACTTTTATTGTTTGGGTCCCACAGGCTGTGCAAAGCATGGTCACTTACTCTTGATTCCCCTTTGCTGTTGTAATTCACCACATCATACAGTTCACCTGTGTTTGCCTGGAAACAACAACAACAACCCATGTTATCGCCGCTTTTTGGCTACTTCACAGCCCATTTTTTTGTTTGCAATATAGTTGTAAAGGACAAAACTAATAAATCTTTGTAAGACATTGTAAACACATTTTGTTCTACTTGGGCAGCAATATTCATTCACATTGTCAGAGGACTGACAGTTGATTTCAAATACTTCACCTCAATACAGCTGGTTGTCAGGTGCTCTCCAAATGGCTGGATGGGGCTGACTTTGTAATGATCGATCAGCTCAGTGATGCAGGAGAAGGTGTGGCAGTCACCTGATATGAAAAAGAGCCCCTCTTGGTTTTGAGTTATAACAAAATGGCGGCACCTGTCAAGGCCCCTGTAGAGGAAATGCACGACTCATTGTTTTTGCTAAAATAATGGCTACTATTCTAGCTAATGTTCCTAGTTTCTGTCACTAAATTTTCACGTTACAAAATATTGTTGAAAGTCTCAGTGACTGATTTTTATAAAATAAAGAGCTGTAGTTGTTGTGTTGATCTGTACGTATATTACACCTGGGCTAAAATCACTAGATATTTTTGTGCTTGATAATAAATTCATCTTACTTGTAGGAAAGGATGTAGCCGATGGTTTTATCACTGAGGCGGATGAGAAAAAAGCCCAGAGCTTTGTCTCTCAGTAGATCCTCTGCATGCCTGCGACGGGGAGGCAGATAACAAACATCAGAAGCAACTGAGTTTTTTACACTGCGGCATTGTGAAGCTTCTAGTTTATCCACAATTTCCTAGAGACATTTATTCATTTGCAGCGACCCTTGTGAGGAAAAAGCGGCTAAGAAAATGGATGGATGGATGGATTTATTCATTTATTATTCATTTATTTATTATTAATTAATTTATTTCTTTATTTTTAGTAGGGATGGGCGAGTACCGATACCAGGTATAGGTATCGGTGCCGATACCAGCCTTATTATCAGGAACTAGAAATTAGAAATTAGAGGAATAGAAAATTGCAACGGCAAGTTTCATACAATTTTAAGAAAAAATACTATACTGTGATTTATAGGTCTTTTTTTTATTATCTGTTTTTTTGGGGGGAGGGGGATTTTTGAAATAGTGGTATCGGTAACTGGTATCGGTGACTACTCAAGGGAACTGAATATCAGTATTTGTATTGGCCTGGAAAAAAGTGGTATCGAACATCCCAATTTTTTTTATTTGCATGGCATATGAAAAATTAAGATGTGTCTGGCTTTTAATTTAACTTGATAGTTTGCTACAGTCAAATGCTTGATTTAGTAAGATTTTCAACATGCTGCGTGCCCAAAATGCCCCAGTGACAGTATCAAATACCTCTAAATGTATTTTCTGTCATTCATTGCATGATGCATAAAAGACTGTCAACACAAGCAGATGATAATACTGTTTTGGAATGTTTTCACACAGAAAAAAAGGGTTGATAGGTCATCTATTGGTTCCTCTGGAGACTTTGTTGGCATGTCCACACTACGCAAGTATGTGAATGTGAGAGTAATGTAATGGCTTAATAAAGGTCATCATAGTCAAATATACACATCTATTGCAACACAGTGACTGAATTGATTCAAATGTCACGTAGTAGGTCTGAGCCCATTATATAATCATCATAAGATGATGTAGTATCAGATTTAGTTGTAAAAAAGTGAAAAACTTTGTTCATCATATTCGGGAGAAATTGGAACACTGCAATCTATTTCATGCTTTGAAAGGTAATGGTTAGTTCTTCTTTCTTACTTTCTTCCAGTGAAGCCTTGAAACCAGTCTGGAAAATTTCCATTTTGCAGAATGGTCTGTGCCTGTGTCCCAATGAACCACCAAAGCACTAGCTCCTTTAGACCTCCTTCAGATGAGTCCACATGCAGATCAACACATGATGTCTCCATACTTACACGTTTGTCATGAAATGAACACACAGAGCATTAGCCGGAATGAATGCTCCCAGCTAGGATCCTCTCTCTCCCCCCAAAAAAAGGAGAGGCGCTCATTTGACTATAGCAACGCTCTTGTGTGAACAATGGGTTTGTTTGACTTTATCATCACTTTATCACTCTGCTGCTTTTCCCTGACTATCTGTGTTCCTTGCGCATGGTGCAACAATGGTGGCCAGCAAGTACAGTACTTTACTAATAAGGCAAAACAGGAAAAGTGTGGCATGATGAGCTGACAGAATAAACAGATGGGCAGGTAGGTATGGAGTTAATGAGTAAGTATAGGACAGACAGAGCAACTTACAATATGATCATATCACATGGTAATATTTTATGAACACATGAGCATCAATGATATAGTGGTAGTTTAAAAAATAATAATATTGCAAGGTCATCATCACAGCAGCTACTTAACTGAGGAAGGTAGAAACTTTGAGAAACATACTAATTCAAACTACTAATACATTATATAAACCTAAATAACCCAAAATTTATTTTAAATGCAACAATAATGAAATCACTGAAATCCAGTGAACATTTTCATTCATCCAGGTCTATTCATTCTCAGGGCTTTGAATCGATCGCAATTGGACTGTTCTGGTTGTCAAAGCCGACACACATGCACACACGCACGCATGCACGCACACACACACGTTGTATGATTTAATACTTCTTATGCACATATTATGTTGGCAATAAAGTTTTCAATAGACAATTACTGAAGGGGTCATCTTACCCTCTCGTGTATAAACTAGAGAAGTCGTCACTCATGCAGACCCTCAAGATAAGCCCACTGAGGATGCACTTTGAAAAACGTAAACTACATTTTTCAATGTGTTTCTGGAAAAGACACATTTGGAGTATA
Source organism: Vanacampus margaritifer (assembly GCF_051991255.1). NCBI lineage: Eukaryota > Metazoa > Chordata > Actinopteri > Syngnathiformes > Syngnathidae > Vanacampus > Vanacampus margaritifer. The sequence goes on from NC_135435.1 coordinate 4,989,130, forward strand.
AAATATATTGCATTTCACATTTTTTATTTATTTGTATTTTGTTAAGCATGTAAACTGGATGACATGTAATCTTATAAATTATTTATATTGCCAATATAGATCATGCACCACATGAAATCTCACCCACATACCGTATGTATAGGGTCTATAACTGGGGTCACCATTTACCAGCGTGGCGCGTGCAGCCACCAGGTACCTCCCAAAGACCACATGACTAGGTTGCAGTCCTGATCTAAAAATATTTCACCAGTGATGAGACATTGTGATTTTCAAACAGATTTTCAAGTTATAGAATTGATTTAAAAATGTAAACCATGGCAGAAATTTAAAGAAATAACTAGTATTGCATGCTGATATTTACTGTATCTGGTTGAAAATTATATTGAGATATATAATTAACAGGATCAGTGTCTTCACAAAAAAATATGACATTATTAAAGATAATTTGAGCAAATTCATTATTTTAGAAGTGTGTTTCACACTGTTATTCAGTACCAAAGAAGTAGTTTCAAAAAGGTTGGTGACCCCTGGTCTACAACCATATCTACTTTAGCATAACTTGCATTTAAATTTAATTAAAAATACAAGTATACAATATATTTAATAGACAATTACATTACCTTTTATGAAAGGAGTACAGACTCATAACACCAAAGTTTTCCCAGCAATATAGTACATACAGCGTATGTCACATGTTTCTGTAAGGGGAGCACACTGGGTGTCAGGACATGGCAAGGAAAGATACAAAGTCCCCCCCCCCCCCCCCTCAAAGAGGACACAGAGTTCACAGTTGACACTATTTTTAGATGCAAGACATTTTCCTACGCACTACTAGCTTGTTTACATTCACGTTGTACATGTGAAAACAGACGGCCACAGCACAGTATTTCTAGGGGGCTCAGTCTAGTGATATTTTCATCCTTTTGTCAAAAGAAGTTCTTGAGCATATTTCGAAACCAAATCATGCATGCACTTTCAAGGATCAAACTGCACTTTTAAACAACAGCGAGGACTTCAAACATGGATATTTTCAAGCAACAGAATATTGAAGATTTCTATGAAATTGGGGAAGAATTGGGAAGGTACTGTGCAAACTGTTTACTTGTTTACAAATGCATGAGTAATCATCATTGGGGTTGTTTGCTGTTGTTGAGATTATCTAAATGAATAATAATTTATGACTACTGTGTGCATAATTGTTTCCAAAATATATTCTTTACAGAGATGATGTTATCACTAAGACTGTAAAAATTGATTTTAGTTAGAATAAGTTATTTCAATCCGGCTTTTGGTTAATCAGTTATCTGAACTTGTGTTCTAGCATTCGAAATCAATGTAATTAGTAATTATATAGAATTAATATTCTGTGAATAACACTATTGGTCCTGAATTTAACATTAAAATATTCAAATGAAAACAGTAAATACAAAGCCTACAGTAACTGAGCTTGCCTTTTTGGCGAGGTGACAACCTAAAGCCGAACCAAGGACCATGTGTTAAGTAACAAATGCTGTTCGTTGCTCTTTATTATCCCATGCTACATGTGTTTTTATGAAATTATAATAAAACTGTTTTAATTCCATATCAAACCTTCTTCATAGAGACCTAAGTGCAACATGCTATTTGGCTTGAGGTTCGGGTTCACTATGTCATCAGGTGACATGAGACAACTGCTTGACATGTCAGGCTGCTTTTTAAAGGAGTGTTCTATCTTTAGATGCATACTATCTCTGCTGTCAGACTGGCTGCAGAGAGGGAAGTTGGGCATTCACTTACAAGTTGCAACCACTCAGATCAGTTAAAGAAGGAAAATTTAGTAGCCACATGCTGTGGCTACTAAACAATAACAAAACAAACAATAATAACATTACTTACTGTTATTATAACAATGATAGAACAATAACTAATTTGGGGAAACCAATTCATTTCTATGTGTGAATTCAGAAACAGGTGTATGTTGGGTTCTGAAAGTGACAGAAATGCGTATTTATATGTTTCTAGGCATGTGAAATCCATTTATAATACTGATATCACTCTTCATAATCAACAGCATGGAGCATGGAGCATGTAGTCATGGTTGCTTGGGAAATTTTAGGAAAATCTCAGTAGAAGATTCTTTGGATACTGTAATTGGAAACAGTACCATATGAACATGACAACAATGAACTTGAACTCATCAAAAGCGCTAAACTTCATCTAATCCAAAACTTGAAATACAATCAGAAATTATTCATGCTTTACCATGCTAAAATAAGTCGTGTTAGTATAGGAATTTGTTCTATAAGGACCTTGACCTTTGGGGGTTATGTGGTTGCTGCATTGGGCCCTTCTACTAGTTCTGCACTTATAACATTTCATACAACATTTCATCACGACTTATTTAACATGTTCAAGCAATGAGAGTTTCAGTTTCTGATAGTATTTCAAGTATTTGATTAGTTTTGAGTAGTTTTGAGTTACTGAGTTTAAGTTCATTTTCGTCATGTTCATGTTCATATGAAATTGTTTAGAAATATCCAAAGAATGTTGTTTCTTAGATTGATCAAAATGTGAGATCTTTCCAAGCAACCATGACTATTCCCCTGTATGCCAACAAAGACAAAGACAACAAAGATTAATATCAGCGTTATAAATTGATTTCACATGCCCAGAAATACACGTGTATGCTGAATTTCTGTCACATTCATACACCTGTTTCTGCATTCACACTTAGAAATGCATTATGCTGGGGGTCAGTGACCTCTGGCTGACCCCAGAGGTAACTACAAGTGATGTCAGTATTGATGTCATGTTTATTTTCAGTTTTGTTTACTCCCTGTCATGTTTTCCTTGTGTGTTCCCCTTGTCTTGTCATTTCCTGTTTTATTGTGAAAAGTCTACTCCTCTCGTTTCTGGTCACTTGCCTTTCCTCGTGTGGTGTCTGTGTCAACCCTGATTGTGTCCACCTGTGTCATCCAACCAGTGCCCTCAGCCAGGTGTGTCTTGTCATGTCATTAGTGTTGGTGTATTTAGTCGGTTGTCTCCCCCCTATCTGTGTCGGTTCATTTTTGCTGTTGCCACGTTCGTAAGTCTTTCGCCACGTCACGCTGACCTCTTTGCCTTATCCGGATCCATGTCATGTTGTTAGTCTCGCCTTAATTGTTTTTTCATGTTTTGCTTCAGGTTTTGTTAGTTCCATTTGTTTTGTACTTTGAAGTTAGCCTTTTTTTGATTTGATATTAAAACCTCTTTTGGACTGCACCTCTGCCTCCTTGCTCTGCCTTCCCGCATCTGGGTCTTAAAGCCCCCCCTTACTGACAATTGACCCCTTCGCACCCAGTAGACATGACATATTTGCATGTTTAGACCAATAAAAAAATCATAATTGACTTGATTTGAAAGTTGATTTGCATGATGTTCATGTTAAAAATGTTATGTACTGTATAAGTTTGGTAAGTTTCCAATACGTTACAGCCATACTATCCTGGCGTCCACTATAACAAATAAAAACATGAGACTACCCCAAATTTGTATTATTATTAATGATAATGTTAATGTTATTCTTATGTGGGAAAATATTCAAAATCAGTAAAAATATAATAAATAAAAATAACAATAATTTGCCCAGCAGAAAAAAAATTGGGTCTGAAGGGGTTAAAAATGTTGTTTTTCATGGCCAAAAACATGGAATTGCCCATTTAGTTTTGCATTTCTATCACATTTCGATCTTAACATAGACATGCTTCTAATTTCATGCAAAGAAAAATCATATGCTAGAAGTCAATGACCTTTAGTTCACCCCAAAGGTCAAACACAGAACGCATCCACGTCTGAAATGAAAGCTTAGGCCATAAATAAAAAACCCTGAACGTTTCATGTTTTTTTTTTTCATTTTGTGCACGTTATGCTTAACAGCATTATGAGAAAGATGCCCATGTCACTTTTCAGCTAATGCATGCCAAAACCAATTCATTAAAATAAAATAATCTTTCTTTTACTCCTTATGTTTTAGTGGACAGTTTGCCATTGTAAAGCAATGCAGAGAGAAAAATACAGGACAGGAATTTGCTGCCAAGTTCATCAAAAAGCGTCAAAGTATCGCCAGCTCTCGGGGAGTTCGACTGGAAGAGATACAACGCGAGGTGCAGATTCTACAGCAGATTCAGCACCAAAATATTGTCACTCTACACGATGTCTATGAGAACCGCACAGATGTGGTACTCATCCTGGAGTTGTGAGTGACTCTTTTTTTTTAATTTATTTATTTTACTTTTCCTAATATATTGTTTTCTGTAAATTGTGTAATGCACTCAAGTAAATAATCAAACTGTGTGGCTATGTAAACATTATACTTCATACAGTACAATTGTGGCCTTTTGGGAAATTGCAGCAAAAATGTTTTTTGCATTTATAAAAATTGCAATTGTAACGATGTACTAGGCTATATAAGCCCATATAAACCAACATTAATTGAGTCAAGGCACATCCAGTGTTTTACATTAGAAAGACACCGACACCCCGAAAAAGGTGTCATAAAACATATCACTGAAATAATGATTTTGTCTCACTCACAAATTTATGCTAACTCAACGTTGTGACTGGGCCTTTTTAGTTCAACACAAAGCTGTCTTATAAATGGCAACAGGTGGATGGACGGACCGACAAGGGTGCAATTAAAGGTAGAGTCCAACGTTTTCATTCAGAAATAAAAACTAGATAAACACAGGATGTATACACATGAAATCCTTTTCAACACCTCTGGGCTTCTGTTAATGTGTGGTAGTGATTTTGTCCTCAACCACCACCCATACAGCCTGTATTTTGCCATTTTGTTGTGTTTTGCCATAAGAGGGATGTTTCTGGGCGGAAAGGCAATGTTTACCCCTTCAGCCAATCACATAGTGGGGGGCGTGTCACTGTATGCAGACGTACAGAGTGACTTCAGGGCTGAGTGCAGTCAGAGGCAGCGGATGTGAACATTGAGCTCCTATGGGTTGAGCAATAGGAGGAGTCCGTTTTGAATTGGTTGTTTACAAACACAAACGGTCAATTCTTTGGACTCTATCTTTAAGGCGGTCTCCAATGAAAGGGGATTATCTTTTACAATTTACAACTAATGTCACGCATGGACCCCAGTGAATCTATTTCTGTTTTCACAATGTCAAGCAGGACGTACTTGGGCCTACTGCACGCCGACCACTAGGATTTGAATGCAAATGAGGGATGTCACTATGATTGGCGAGAAAAAAAGCTGTGTTCCATCCCACAACGGCGTACAACAAAGCAAATGGCCCCTTACACCCAATTCTACCTGTGCAAAGTCTTCATAAATATCAAAAGAAAGAAAACTCAACCAATGCGTTAGACTGCGCTTTGCGCTTAGCCTTGTGCTGGGAATGAAAATATGGCCCATAATCTTTCACAGCAAAAATGACTAATGACTGACACTATGAATGTTAGTGAGATCTAAACCACCACAAAGCAGTACCAATATATATACTTGTAAAGTTATGGATGTTTGGCATTTAATGTAATTTACCTAAATGCACCTTTACAGGTGAACTTAACTTATTGCTGTTCAGGATTTGCAATTCATAATTTGTCAAAATTGTCCCTTGAGCATACTGCTTATGTGTACATGGAAAATGAACAGTATGTAAGAGTTAAGGTGAGGTGACTTCCACTCATACATTTTCGATGCCACTTATCCTGTTGAATATTCACTAAGAAGCTATAGAGCTAAATGCCTGGGTGAAATGTGAACTACTGGACTGTCCACCAGTCAACACAGGGTAAATAATGTGAACAGTGCATTCCACTCAGCTGCATTAAAGCAATTATGAAAACCACTACACACTACCAATAGATCTTCGTTCATAATACCAACTGTATAAATTGAAAGAATGAATGCAAATTATGTGTGGTTCAGCAATGTTAACTAACTGTCAACAGACATGGGAATTTCAGGATCATACCACACTATTGTTACATCACAGGGAAAAAAATACATAGAGGCAGTTACTGCAATCAAACAGCCACTGCTGTTCCACTTCCTGAACATGCCTTGTCAATTGACACCGCGTTTCTTTGTTCTTAAAATCAGATGCTTGTCACCAGGAGATTAAGCCTATGGATCATTTAAATGCTCACAATAAGATTTATCATTAGTTCCCGTCCTATATCCATGATTGAGAAAACAATGTTTTACAAGCCATATAATAACATAACATTTAATAGTATAAGAAGAACTAAAAAGGATTTAGGATCTTTCCACTCAGACTCCACTCAGACTCAGTCATTTACCCAGTAGATTTGAATTCTGATTTAAAAAACATAGTCAGCTAATTGGTACTTGTTCGTATTTCAGGGTCTCTGGAGGTGAGCTTTTTGACTTCTTGGCCCAGAAAGAGTCTCTAAGCGATGATGAGGCAACCCAGTTCATCAAGCAAATCCTTGAGGGGATGAACTATCTCCACTCCAGAAAAATAGCCCACTTTGATCTCAAGGTATGTCTTGAAAAGAGTTATTACAATGCACTTCATACACCCTTTATACTATTAAAATACTGTTTAGGAGACACACATTATATTAAAATGCGTCGCAGGCTGCTCAAGAAATGAAAGTATGTAAAACAATGTGGGAGTAAGTGTAAACAGATGTTTGAAATCAATTTTAACGTAGCCTTTCATTATCCACATTCATTTAAAATAGAAATGGTACTTTACATCATGGTGGCTGGCTGACTGGTTAGCACGTTCGCCTCCCAGTGCTGCCGATGCAAGATCGAGTCCGGGCTTCGGCCTTCCTGGGTGGAGTTTGCATGTTCTCCCCGTGCCTGCGTGCGTTTTCTCCGGATACTCCGATCTCCCCCCAAATTCCAAAGAGCTGCATGGGCGCTCTGAATTCTCCCTTGGTGTGATTGTGAGTGTGGATCAGAGGCTGACATTTTTTCGAGATTCCCGTGGGAGTGAACTTTACCTTTAATCACGGGACCGGGACAGGAAAGGATAAAATCTTCATGGGATTGGAATTCCAGCGGCAGTGAACTTTACCTTTAATCACAGAATTGGGATGGGACTAGATAAAGACTTCACGGGAGCAGGATTAATTCAATATCCATAAAACCTTGGCCAGATACTTGAATAGCCATTTGGAGGAGAAAGGGGGCAACAAACTACTCAATAAATGAGTAAAATGCAATTTAAGTTGATGTTGTTGTTGTTGTTGTTTTTAAATTAAATGATACAGTTAACCTCCATAATAGGAGCGGTACAGGAGTGGGAGTACTTCTGAATGGGAGTGGGACAGGACAGGATTGTTTTGTGGGATAGGACAGGAGTGAAAATCCACTCCTGTGTCACCCTCTAGTGTGGATGGTTGTTCGCCTCTGTCTGCCCTGCGATTGGCTGGCAACCACTTCAGGGTGTACCCCGCTTACTGCCCGAAGCCAGCTGGGATAGGCTACAGCACCCCCATGACCTTTGTGAGGAATAAGCGGTTAAGAAAATGGATGGATGGACTTTACATCATAAGAGATAGGCTTGCTTATAAGCATTTGATTCTGGTACTTGAAGCCGGTTGTGTTACAGTCCATGTAGTCTCAGTCTGTAGAAGGGGCCATTGGTAGTGTAATGGTTCACACTGATGACTTTTGTTGCTGACGAGTGCCCTGGTAACTTAGTCCATTGATTGACCATCAGTCCAGGGCTTTTAGTTGACATTTGCATTTAGTTCCACACAACATACAGTTATTTCTTACTGCTCTGCTTCTTTTTTTTCTTTTTTACTTATAAAGAGTTTTGAAGCTTGAATGTATACTGTATATTGAATGTATGTACTGTATACACTTTGTCAGTGTAACTTGATTAAGTTGTGATTTGTTTTTCTACAGCCTGAAAACATAATGCTACTAGATAAGAATGTGCCATTGCCAAGGATTAAACTCATTGATTTTGGTCTTGCCCATAAAATTGAAGCTGGAGTGGAGTTTAAAAATATCTTTGGAACACCTGAGTTTGTTGGTAAGACTGATTATGTGTGTTCATTAGTCTTTTCTAGAATGTAATGTTCTGCTATTTAACTGTAACTGTATTTTTTTAAGCACCTGAGATTGTCAACTATGAGCCATTGGGTTTGGAAGCAGACATGTGGAGCATTGGAGTCATAACCTACATCCTGTAAGTGAACCATGCATGATAAACAGTATACAATACATTCAACCCCTGCATACTTGCATTTTTACCCATTTATCCGACCATGTCTTAATTCTCTGCAAATAGCGGGGCTTGTGCTATTATTCATGTCACACAGTTTGCCTCAAACAAAAAGAAACTGAATGTGTCTTCATTTTCTATTCCAGATTAAGTGGTGCTTCTCCTTTCCTTGGGGAGACCAAACAGGACACACTGAAGAACATTTCAGCCATAAATTATGACTTTGATGAAGAGTTCTTCTGCAATACTAGTGAACTGGCCAAAAATTTCATCAGTCACTTGCTGGAAAGAGACAAAAAGTAAGAGCTTGGTTATACACTGACTGCATAAGCTAAAAATCCAATGGTTTTACAAAACTTTGTTTTTTCATGGCAGGAAAAGACTGACAATTCAAGATGCTCTTAATCACCCATGGATCAAGGTAATGTGAAATGTTCAACAATGAACTGTCTGTAAATTACTGCACAGTGTACACATCTTTTGACTCCAAAAACTGATAGTATTGCCCATGAAAGTATTGCTTATAAAAAAAAATACACATTTTATTCCAAAATATATATTTTTTATGATGGCCTAATTAAACATATGTGTTCTTTGAACCCTGAAGTCTAATGAGCGCAAGGAGGAAAATAAAGGCCAAGAGCTGCAGAAACGAGAGAGGCGCCAGCTCAAGACCAAGCGTTTGAGAGAGTACACCATTAAGTCCCATTCAAGCATGCCACCTAACAACACCTATGTAAATTTTGAGCGCTTCGCCCAGGTGGTGGAGGACATCGATCAAATGAATCGGTCGTTCATGAGCTTGGCAGCATCCCATGATTCTCTGCAAGACGATATTGATGCCATGGTCTCCATATACAATGAGAAAGAGGGCTGGTATAAAGAAGAGAGTGAAGGAGTGCGCCACGAGCTCTCGCAAATCCGCTACGAGTTCCGTAAGGTGGAGTCGTTGAAGAGAAGTCTGCAGGACGAAATGCAGTCGTTTAGCTCCAGCCTCAACGGCATTAGCAGCCGCTACCAGGAAAGACAGAAGCATTTTGATGCGCTTAACCAAGAACTCAGCAATGAGCTGAAATGGTTGCAGGAGGTGATGGGTTCATTTCCCACCAATGGGGGTGGTGGCTACCCCAATGGCAACTTTACCACTGTCTTCAACAACGAGGTCAATGAAGCCCTGAAAGAATTGCTCAACTGCTCCTGTGGAGGAGAATTGCTGTCTGGGATCAATCTGGACTTAACCGAGGCGGGGCAACAAAGATAGACCATCATTCTTTTGAGTTGAAATATTTCTGTATGAATGTTCAATAAATGTATGACGGTATGCTGTAATTGCTGCATTGGCAAACTGGATACGTTTACTTCCAGAACTCAAGTGCACCTTTCAAACACTAAGAAAATGAATGTCTCGAGTAGTCTATACCTTATCTCCATTACATTTTTGTTGCTGTTCTTGAAACTTTTTCTCCACTTATTTCTTGGCAGACCCTAAATCTGGCAGGAATGGAAGACACCACTATGAAAAACATTCATATTGACAGTGGGATGGGAAAACTATCTAATGATATCCATGATATACTGCCTAGAGACACTATTATTCAGCTTTGATTGACATTATAGGAGACATTAATAAGTTTTATGCTTGTAGCTTGCAGTGGTGTACAACTGTAATACATCATATGGAGGCAATGTTTATCATGTCCCATGCATGATAATAATAATTGGACTGGTCAACACAGATTGTGGTGTCAAGTTTCAACGGTTTTGTATGTTGCTTTTGCTGGATTTGAAAATGACTTTTTTTTTTCTTTCAGAATTGGCTCTAGTTTTTTTTAGATATTCAATTTTTTAAGTGCTAATATGCAAGTTAGAACTTTGGTTTTATGCTTCAACTTTGATGATGCGTTGTCCATAATTATTCTTTTTTTTTTTTCAGTTTTGAAGCGATATTGTGAAAGATAGCAATCGTTTGCTCAGAAAGCCTTTTATATGCAATTGTTTCATGTAAAGTTCAAACAAAAATTTTGAAAATCAGGCATACACAAATGCAAAAATAGGTGACGTCAAAGCACAAACACTACTTTTAGTAAAAATCAAAGTACATTTCATAAACAGTCAAAATTCTCAAAAACTCTGTTCAGTTTAAAGAAACAGGTGTCATTTTTGGAAGCCCAAAAATGCCCAGAAAGAAACTATTAAAAATATATTTGGTATTCATCATCATTATAATAATAATAATAATAACAACAATAATAATAAAAGTAGAGCTATCAAACGATTACATTTTTTAAATCAGATTAATTATTTTAGTATTTTGATTAATAAAGATGAATCACTTAATTGAAAGGCTTTTTTATTTAAAAAAAAATTGCCTGCCAAATTTGAAAAGCACCCGGGTTAATTCTTTGACATTCAATGTTATGAGGACGTGTTCAACATTTTTTTATCCACTTCCCACTCTCACCCTCCTCTTTTTCTAATTAGTTAATTAGTTGCATAATATAAAATGGGAAAAGAAAGACCCCAGTAGTTTGACATGAACAATATTCTGAATGTCATACGCAAACATTTATTAAATGCTTTTCTTTAATGCATGTAGTTATGTTTATTGCCCAAACACAGCCTATGCTACCTTTAACGTAACCATCCGCTGTCAACCTATAGGATCATCTGCGGTCAAAATTAATAGTGGGATTTATCTGCGTTAATACATGATTACTGCAATAATTTTTTGGTGATTAATCGATGAGTTAACACTTTCATTTTGACAGCACTAAATAAAAGTCATTGGGTTAACCAAAATATTCAATACAGCTTCACTGTAATGTCATTCAGCCATTTTGCTGGTGCTCATGTTAGGGGGGCACAGTGGCACATCCTGGATTAGTCACCATGAGTCCGGTACCTGGCGCTGAGCACACAGACAAACAACCATTCAAAGTTGCATTCACACCTATGGACAATTTAGAGTCTTCAATACCATGCATGGTTTTGGATTGTTGCAGGAAGCCAGAGTGCCTGTAGAAAAAACAAGTCCTGCTACGAAGCAAACATGCAAATCACCACCTTGCTTCCTTGTAACATCACAATCTGGTAAAGTTCAGAACGGCTTTCAGAAATTCCACACTTGATGAGTTGGCAGGCACTCCAGTGGCCCAATTTGTATACAACAAATTAAAAAGTCAGTTTTCCATAATATGTCCCCTTTGTTTACATGCAATGATTTGAAGTGAGGAGTATGAATGATCTTTTCATTAGTTTAACACTGATAACGGGGTTTCCATCAAATTAAAAGTGGTATTCTATTCTCCACTGTCACCTGTTAAGAGATAGTCTCACTTCTTTAGTGTGATCGTAATTCAAAAGTTATCATCACTATCCAGCAGAGGGCGTTTCATGCCTCCCCTGGAATTGCAGGACCATTTTCATCTTCATCATTCTCTACCGCTGTCTTCCGATTGAAAGTGACAACTTGACAACCCAAACTACCGAACAGAATGCTCTAGCAAATGAAAGTAATTCAAAATTCATTTTAGATGGCCAGTTCAAATCATTTGCATTTCCTATGGATGGATTTGAATACATTACCATGTCAACAATTACAGAGGATTCATGAAGAACATGATAATGTGGAAACAAATTACTGCAGATAAAGCTTTGATAAATTGCTTTGAGAATTTGCATCACATTGTTTTAGAATATAAGGTTCAATATTTGAGGCAACAAAGCATAAATAAAAAACAATCGATGACATTCAAGGTCACAATCCACGTTTTATTCATTATGTGGATCTTCTTCTTTTTTTCTTCTTCTTTTTTTTTTTAGAAGATCGCAGGCTCAATTTTGGATTTAAATAAAATATACTAGTTAATGTATTACGAAAAATTGTTTATTGATCATCAGAGTCTACGTGAAGCTTTATTTTGAAAATCAGGTGCATTTGCCAGCGATGTGTGAAGCGAGATTCTGAAATGACGCCGTTGTCCACCAAGGCAACATTAACACAAAGTTGAAAAGTAACGCATTTTTGCAGTCAATTGGCAATCGGGCTCGCACGCTTCTACGTCACAGTCCTTGACTGGGCTGGGGCTCGGCGAGGGGCTGCTCGGTCCACGCACCCACTGCAGTGGAAGGGACGGAAGAGGCGGTGAGAAGGCATGGACATCCATGCACGGCCCTGTCTCTGTGCTCGGAAGCGATTTTTTTTAAAGACTGCGGAGATTGTTTGAACTCCAGGTTGGCATGATGAAGCCGTTTCGCATTCTCCTGTAAACACGACAATAGAGGAGGCCTTTGACAGTTGTTAGTGGTAAGCGAGCGTTTATCTCTGCTAACTATAAAGCGTAGCCAGCAAGCTAACCTGCTATGAGATGGCAAAAAGCACAACTAATATGGTTGTTTGCTTGATCAATTATTACTAACATGGGCGTTTGTTTATATATCCTAACTCAAAGCACAGCTTGTAATTTACGAGCCCCTCGTCATACCTGCACATAAGGGTGTTGGCTACCTTTCTGATCGCTGGGGCGTTTTTCCCTTACTAGCTCAGTGACGTAAGGAAATTTAGCATATGTTAGCTTACGTAAACATTGGCATTTGGTTGACAGTCGCCTTCCTGGGTCACTTTGTCGTAAAAAGTAGAAAGTTGACATTTCTCGCGTAATGACATCCATCTGTTGGAAGGACCTACGTGTCCTATGTGTTGCTGTCCGTGGTTTATGAAGCTGTTTGCCATAAACAATCGCCTGTCTAGTATAATACAACGAGCAAGTCAGCAAGCTTTCCTGCAAACCACCGGTTTTGTTTTTCTCGCACTGGCTGGCGTGTGTCGTTTTTATATAACGTTGGGAATGAGTTTACAACATTGGAACCAAATTAAGTGCTGACAATAGCATGACCCATTGCTGCTGTTAAATTGACCCTTTGGCTGGCTGGTGGCTAAACACTAATACTGGCTGGCACTCTTTATCACCCAAAACGCCTAAACTGCTGCAAAACGTTTCCATTGTCTGAAACTTTGCCAGTGTGTCAACACACCAAGGAATCTCTCAAAGCCACCCCATTACCTTTCCGATATTTTGAGTAGAGTATATTCCAAGTAGGTAAATATGAAGTCTCCTGCATCGTTTTTCTGCATCACCCGTGTATGCAGGATTCTAGTGAGCCAAAATTGATTATTTAATAATTGAGAAGCAAAATGTAAAATGCAAGGGTTGTGATATTTATAGTTGTTGGCTGTGGACTGAGTGTGTATATATATTTTTTCTATAAGAGCATTTATGTAAGCTTGCGCTGATGTGAATTGTACTTATCTATGCTACATTAGAGGCCCTTTGTAAAACTACTGTAGATGAAAATATTATATTCTGTCAATGCATGAACTGCAATTACTAGGGAATTAACAGGTTGTGAAAGGCTGGTTTTTAAAATTTGATTCATCATTTCATTCCTTCACGACAAATAGGTTTACTCATGTGAATGGATTTACAAAACGACTGAATCATATGTACAAATTAGAGCTGTCAAACGATTACATTTTTAAATCAGATTAATCACATTTTAGAAACATTAGCAACATTTTTCGCCCGCCAAATTTGAAGAGCACCTGTTATGTGTTAACTATTTCTAGTACTACATTTAATGTTATCAGGATGTCTTCTACATTTTTTGATGTACTGCACGCTCTTATCCTCCTTTTTTCTAATCAGTTATTTACTTGCATAATTTAAAATGAAAAAAAAGAACTCAATATTTTGACTAGAATAAATATTCTGAATGTCATATATTATTAAATGCTTTACTTTAATGCATGGAGTTATGGTTATTGCTCAAACACAACCTACGCTACCTTTAACGTAACGGATCATCTGCGGTCAAAATTAATAGTGCGTTTAATCTGTGTTAATTTATGATTAATGTGATCATTTTTTGTGATTAATCAATGAGTTAACGCTAGTATAAATCAAATATCTAATGGAACCTTAGCAGTGTAATGCATACAATAAAGAATGTTATCAAGTCTACGTGCAGCTGTGAGCGATTACAATACTTGTATGTCACTTTTAGATTTGGAGTAAGCCATTAGAAGCTTCATAAGAACATATTGGAGGGGGAAATGCCATATGAAAAGACCGTTGAGCTTTTGGCACAAGCAACTTAACCTATTCACATTTAAGTGTACAGTGCACAACACAAAACTAAACTACAGCTTGCTAATACTTGTTGTAAGATGATCACAGTATACAGACAGTGGTCCAGCAAATGTTAACTTAACACAGTTGAAAGTAATGCATCCCGTATCTTCTCAGGCCTACAACCCAACTTCATAAAACTTTGTCTACTTGTATTCATCTTGCATTATATTTTTAACTCACTAAGCAGAGTTAAGTTAACACTACAGGAGTAGACATTTAACTCTTCATAGACAATCATAATATTTGACTCCTAAAAGATCTGCCACTACAGGGAATGGACCTATAAATTTTTGTGGGCTACCCTACTCAGAATCTTCTTTAACAGAAAAGATGCATATTCATGTCTCTGGTGTCCAAGTCTAGAAAATTGATTAGCAAATTTAAATGTAAATGTTGTCATCTGCTGTTTCCTCCCTTGTTCTACTCGTTTGACCTATTTTATTAATTCTGTGATTTCTGTTTTCAGGGGCTTGCGAATGGTTGTACTGGCTACAGTCGACACGGTTTTGCAGTAGCCCTGATTTATTTCCCATTTTCGCTCAATTTCACAGCATAGTCTGCACAGAAACTGAGTAAAACTAGGAAACAAAATGCGTTGGTCACATTTATTCCAAATAGTTATACTCACATGAATAGTGAATGAGTTTGTGTAGCTAAAATTTAGCTGACTTGTTTCATATTCATCTTTTGATGCCAAACCCAAATGTTTTCAGTCAACAGCAAAAATGAACTAATTTGTTAATGTCGGTCCAACTGTCGTGTAATTTCCAATTAAGTCCCCTCTCAAGATTGCACTGTGATTGAGGGGCAACCAGTCAAGATCACTTTTTGCCCTAAGCCAGCTGTATCTTATAGGGATAGGCAGATATACACTAACTGATTGCATTTTGTTTGTTTCTGTTTGCAGGACTGATGGCTCCAGAGTGACATGCCATGGCGTTAATGATCCCGCCGGTAAAACTCAAATGGTTGGAGCACCTAAACAGCTCATGGATCACAGAAGACAGCGAGTCGCTAGCCACCCGAGAAGGTGTTTCTGTCCTGTACTCGAAGCTCTTGGCCAACAAAGAGGTTGTGCTGCTTCCCCAGCAGGTGCTATGTCTAAAGGGTCCCCAACTGCCAGACTTTGAGCGTGAGTCCCTCTCCAGCGATGAACAGGAGCACTACTTGGATGCTCTCCTGGGCAGCCAATTGGCTTTGGCCAAGATGGTCTGCTCAGACTCTCCCTTTGCTGCCGCCCTGCGTAAACGCGTATTGGTTCTTCAACGCATATTCTATGCACTTTCCAACAAGTATCACGACAAGGGGAAGGTCAAGCAGCAGCAGCACTCTCCAGAGAACAACTCAGGCTCCAGTGATCTGCACTGTGTCAGTGAGCGGCCTCGCTCTAGCACCGATGCACTCATTGAGATGGGTATTCGCACAGGCCTCAGCCTTCTGTTTGCTCTGCTGCGACAAAGCTGGATGATGCCGCCTCCACCAAGCCCGTGTGAGGGAGCAGGTGGCAACTTAAACTTGTGTAACGATGTCATTCGGACGGCCATTGATGTAGTTAGTTCACTGCCACCCCTTTCTCTGGCCAATGAGAGTAAAATCCCACCAATGGGCCTGGACTGTCTGGCCCAGGTCACAACTTTTCTGAAGGGAGTTACTATGCCAAACTCCGGGGCAGATATTTTAGGTCGACGGCTAGCCTCAGAGTTGCTGCTTGGACTCGCCTCCCAGAGGGGTTCCCTTCGCTACTTGCTTGAATGGATTGAGATGGCACTGGCAGCATCAGCTGTGGTTAGTGCTATGGAACATAGTAAGGTGCTGCAGAGCCAGGAGGGTCTCATTGGCTATGATTGTTTCATGAACATCTTAATGCAGATGAGACGCTCATTGGTAAGTAAATTAATAAGTAAAGCAAGTGTGTTCTGGCTTTAGTGTGTTGTAATCCTCTACTGATAAGCATTAGAGGGAGAAGAGTTGCAATTAAAAAAATTAGCGATTTACTGCTATTTTGGAGGACTTATTATATATTATATTGTTATAGACCTTAAAATGCACAAAAAACTCATGGAACTCCCTTTCTCTTCAGAAAAAATTAAAAAGTGGTGTTTCTTTTAGGATTGTAACAATAACTGATATTGCAGTACAATGGTCCCTCGCTACTTCGCAGTTCACTTGATTGCAGATTTTTATTTGGGTCCATAACTCATACATTGCAGGGTTTACCTCGGGCTGTACCTTGTATGGTAATTTTAGTTTTTTAAAAGTATATTTAAAAAAAAAAAAGTCTGTTTTTCAGTACTCCAATATGCCAGTATCCTAACACTCCAGTACTCCAAAGTGGCCCAGGCTGCGAGGGCCCTTCATAGCTGCTCGCAGCTCTAGTTACTATTATTATGAAAATAGAAAAACTCTCTCTGAGTTTTCTCGTTTCCTCAGATTAGAGCAGGACAATATATATAGCATTGTGTTAGTTAGCATTCTAAAATTTGTATAAACAAAACCTGCAATCTGGGAATGTGATCTTTCAGGGCTCTTCAGCAGATCGCAGTCAATGGAGGGAACCCACACGGAACCCTGATGGGCTATGTTCATTGTATGAGGCAGCACTCTGTCTTTTTGAAGAAGTAAGACCATAAGGTGTTTTTTCCTAGTTCACCTGTATGAATGTATGACCTATGTATTTATCTACATTATGTAGTATTTTTACTGTATGTGTATATATAAGGGCTGTCAAAGTAAAAGCTTTAACTCATAGGATATTTGGCTTTCAGGTGAAATTAATGGAAAATGTTAAAAGTTCACGCTACAGTGATATAATATCATGAAAGTATGACATTTAAGTAGAAGGATGCACTGGTGATTGCTTCATTTTAAACAATTAATTGAAAGGAAAGTTAACAACATTGGTGGGTACACCACGTCAAAAAATTTCAACGTCTCAATAACTCGTCATGTGCCCTTGAGCATCAATTACAGCTTGACATCGGTGTCTCATGCTGTTTACAAGTCGACTCATTGTCTGCTGAGGCATGGCATCCCACTCTTCTTGAAGGGCAGCTCTCAGGTCATTGAGGTTCTGGGGTGCAGAGTTTCCAGCCTCTACACGGTCGGCGACTCAGCTGATCCCACAGGTTTTCATTAGGATTCAGGTCTGGAGAAAGTGCAGGCCATTCCATTTGAGGTACACCAGTTTCCAACAGTTGTTCCCTGATGATGCAACCTCTATGAGCTGGAGCATTGTCATTTGGGAATTTTGCCGTTAGCTCCTTGTTAGAGAACAGCAACTTGTGCAAAAAAATACTGAAATATTTAATAGTTGGACAAATAAGTTAACCTGTAAAGTTTGAATGCATTTCAGGCTCGTCCTGAAATTTCACCTGAAAGCCAAATATCCCTAACTTTTTCTGAGTAGTACAAGACTCAAAATAAGCGGTTTTGCATTGCAGTTTGCGGGTCAAAATTTGTAGGTTGTGCTTCAATACATATTGAATCTCAAAACTGAGAATCAAACACTGAGACAACCGCTGGGTTCTACGTTAAGCCAAATTGTGGTGGCCCTACCAGAACTAGCACCCTTCCTGTATATCGCTGCCTTTGGCCGATCCCTCACATCAGAGTCTGGTTTATTTAACATTTTTTCAAAAATCTATACTGTTAGTTTGTTCCCACCTGTGTGCGTGTGCGCGTGTGTGTGTGTGTGTGCGTGTGTGTGCGTGTGTGTGTGTGTGTGTGTGTGTGCTTGTTTTTAAACAAATTATTCAGCAATCTTGAGTGTTGAAATCACTTGCTTTCTTTGATGACGCAATGTCAATAATTGAGCAAGCATGCCGTATTTGAGGATGATGACAACACTGCACATCAATAGCAACAAGTTCGTTGCTACATCACCGCAAGTGCGATGCCATTTATCAAAACAAAAATCAAACGATAATTATAACTAACAAAAGATAATAAATGTAATGATTTTTAATAAAATAAAAAGTCATTCATAATTAATAAATGATAGCTCTAAAACCTTGATAAATATTTATCATATTTAAATTTCCTTTGGTTCATACTAGTAAGGCTGATAGCCTATATAATGTTTTTTTTTTTAGTTTGTTTGTTTTTTAATTGTACAGTTGTGATTTTAATTATTAGCCTACTTTACTTTATTGATTGATTGGAAAAAAAAGTCCTTCAGATCCTTTTGGCTCTGTTGCTGTTTGAAATGGCACAATTTATTTAGCAAAATTACTATGCAGGTTACTCGCAAAATCTATATACAATGCATTCTCCTAATTGTAAGTATTTCTTCCAGGTATGTCGAATGGCATCCGACTACTCTCGGACCTGTGTTAGTCCAGACAGCATCCAGACGGGTGAAGCACCTGTAGTATCTGAAACATGTGAGGTTTATGTGTGGGGAAGTAATAGCAGCCATCAACTAGTGGAGGGTACACAGGAGAAAATCCTGCAACCCAAGTTGGCCCCCAGCTTCGCTGATGCACAGACGGTAAGACAACAAATCTGCTCTGGTGCACTTAGTGCAGTGGTACATCGACTTCTGTACTGACTTCTGGCACTGAGTTTAATTTGGTCTGTGGCCACGTGTAGCTCTCCAGTAGTTGTGTTTTGCAGCCGGCTGTGTCTCTGTCTTTGGCAGGGTTACATTGCAAACGTGCTTGCTTCTCTATAATGTGACACTCTGTTGCGTGCAGTGACGGCATGATGGCCATACTGTAGTCAAAGGAATAAGAAATGCTGTGTCCCTGAGGCAGAGAGTTCATAGTTCTTCAGAAGAAACAATGTCGTACAAACAGACGTGGTGGCACTCGCACACCAGCAAGAGCTCAGCGGATGCCACCGCTTTTCAATAGCACGTTCACTCGCACTTTTAACTTTTTAATGCCGAGGTCAGACAACATGAATGTAGACCCAATTTGGACCCGATAAATGTGTCGCACACAAACGTAGTGTGTTATTGCCGATTTTGAGTCTTGATGCGGCATAGACCAGGGGTGTGCAAACTTGGTCCTCGAAGGCCGGAGTCCTGCAGGTTTTGACTTCCAACACAACCTGATTCCAATCAAAAGGATCGTTAGCAGGCTTATGCAGAGCTTGCTGATGAGCTGATCATATATCAGCAGTGCTAGAGAACGAAAACTTCCAAAACCTTCAGGACTCCGGCCCTCGAGGACCGTGTGTGTCTACCCCAGTCATAGACCATGTAATGTGACATACTAATTACTAACTACTATTGGTCATCTGACATCTGGGACACTTCACGACTACAACGCAGAAAGTCTGGCATATCAGAATTTTCCTTTCCTAAATTCCTACAATTGTTTCCTCGGCATTGACCAATAGTGAGTTGCCTGTCTGTACGATTTTTGTTGTTGTCCGGCCTCTTACTAGCTGTGGATGGCCGTAGCCTCTAAGTCGGTGATCAAAAACCAAGATGGAACAAAGTTTGCGAGCTCTTGCTTTTTTCTTTATTCACCATGCACCAGGTTCAGCAGTGAATCCCCTCCACATACATCAGGCTTTCTCCCAAAAAGACAGATTTCCGAAACCCTCTTAGGCCCCGTCCACACGAAAGCCAGTTTCAATGTATCCTCACAAGTTTCTTACCGTTTAAGCCGTTTGTCCACATGATGGCGCGGTTTCGGAGCTTGAAACCAATCACTTTTGAAACCGGGCTCCAGAGTGGAAATATTTCAATACGCGCCCCGTACGTGTCCTTTTGGACACCTTATGCAGGATACTCCTTCACCGATGACGTAATGGTCGCAGCTCGATGACTGTCGCAGATTGATAATGTATGAGCCAATTCCAGCATTACTGCGCGCGAACCGTCAGTCTGTTAACAACAATGGCGGCTAGCAGTGTCGTAGTCATTTTGCGCTGCCTCCTTAGCATGCTTATGCTTTTTCAGCAAAATATTTTGCTTCTTTATTCCCACGTTCAACAAGGGGTGTACTTGAATCACCCGCCATTGTCACTTCTCCTGTGTTCGTCTTTTTCATGTTGTTTTGATACATGCAAAGCCATGTTTGTTCTGTAGATTGCAATAAAGTTTAAAAAAAAGTGTCTGTCTTCTTCGCTGATTCTTTTTCTACGCTTTCCAATAACTCCCTGTGGCTGCGCTACAGCATTACTCCAGACTTGGCATATACATTACAGCTGTTAAACGTCCTCAGCGTCTTCTTTTGGGCACACGCAAGTCTTGAAATGCTTCTGTGTGTACGAGATTTGTTTGAGGAACGAAGCCGGCTTTGCTTACGTCTGGACGGGGCCTTAAAAGTGGCGGCCTCAACCACCAACCTTAATAGAAGGGTGACCCCGTCCACATACAAAACACTAAACAACATAAATACACATCTGAAAAAAATATATACAAGTAAATATACATATAGAAATGCAGTCCAGGTTTTGGCCTTACAAGTCAAAATCAGATTAACAATTGTCAAATAAGCATTGCCTCACAAAAGAAAGACTATCCCATTTCCCCTCCCCTGGCTGCCACTTGAGACAGTCCAATGAGTTCAATCAATGGGAATGAGGTGCACCTGGCCTGCACTAACATGGGCGCGCCACCATGCGAGTGCTCCAATCACACCTATTCAGTGAGGGAGGGTGGACAGATCCCTCACTCCCTGACTAGTGAGCGCTAGCTGCCTTTTTTGCCCAGATATCTTGTGAGATACAAATGCGGGTCCATACAGGTGTTGTGCCAATGTAGTTACCCCCGGAAAATATCCCATGCCATGATAGCGCGCTTGCATTGAGTGAAAGTTGTTCGACAAGCAGCGACATCACTACGCTTGTTTTCATTTAACTCATTTCAATGCACCAAACAGCAATGGCTAGTACGTGAGCACATTGCAGTCCTTTTTTTAAAAAAAAATAAAAATTCTTTATTTACTTTTCTAACTTTTACAGATGGGTACAGTTCACACGTACAAAAATATGCATGTCATCATTAATCCCTCCATTGCAGGGAATCATTTTATAATTTATTTGCCAGATCAATAACCTCGGACACAGACGCACCAAAATATGAACAGCCGAATGCCAAGTTACTTAACTGTTTCATTAACGCTCAGAAGACTCATGAAAAGAAAACAGCTGTATAATATTATTCTTTTTCATGTTTTTTGTTCCTGATCTTTAAATGCCTGTTTGCAGAGTACTTAGTCAAAGGAGCACCAGTTTTTTGTAGTTATATGTAAACAAATGCAGGTTTCTATTTACATTTGGATTATTATTGTTTTATTTATATTACTTATTTTCAAAGCAACATAATGTTAAAAAGAAGACAATGCCTCCTGCTACCACACAAGCGTACATGCCTGTGTGGAAGTCTCTCAGAATGGTGGTAAACTGCATTTGTGGAGGATAACCCAAAGGAGGTCATGGTTGACAGTGTCAAAGGCTTTGGTGAGGTCGACGAATGCTACAAAGAGATCGCATATATGGTCTTGATAGCGTCGTAAAATTGGTGTGATTTGTGCGTGTCGTCGCATTTCAACAGCTTTTTTTAGCCACCAGTCATTCTCCATCTGGCGGAGAGATGCTTGGATGGTGGAACGGAGGCGGAAAAACCTCTCACAGAGAACCGGGCAGGATGGGTTGTCAACCGCCGCTTTGTGCGCGATGTTCTTCTGATTAATTAATTCCCGAATCTGATGAGCGTTGTTGTCGAACCAGTCTTGGTGTTTATGACTTGAGACCCCAAACACATTGATGGTCGTGTTGAGGAGAGTAGTGGCGATCGAATTCCACTCCTCTGTGATGGCTTCATGTGACATATTTGTAGAGTGTCTGGGAGTGACCTTAAGAGCAGCAGCAAGTGCGCCACGGAGCTCGGTCAGCTTTTGTGGGTCTGCAAAAGGAGCAGGGTTGATGCATTTCACACCTTGGCGTTTGCAGACCGGAGGGCGCACTTGCATGTGCAGGAATGACCGAATTAGACGGTGGTCAGTCCAATATTCGGCACCTCTGACGGCTCTGGTGATAACGACGTCCTGGCGATCTCATTGCTGGGTGATGATGTAGTCAATAAATGCCAGTGCTGAGACAGTGGATGCATCCACAATGTTTTCAGCTTGTCGGGCAGCTGAAAAGTGGTGTTAGTTATGGAAAGCTCGTGTTCCGCACTGAGGTTGAGGAGGCAGAGGCCGTTCTACTTTTATTACTGTTCCCGACGCCATGCTCCCCGATGATGCCGCCCCAAACGGTGTAGTTCTTGCCAACCCTTACATTGAAGTCGCCGAGCAGGAGGATCTTGTCTGTGCGGGGGATAGTCCATCGTAAAAGGCGTCCTTCACTTTGTCTGCTGATGGAAGCGTAGGGGCATAGGCACTGATGATGGTGGCATACCTGTTGGAGACCACTGGGATGCGCAACGTCATGAGTCGCTCGCTGGGAGACTTGGGACACTGATGGAGCAACTTTTACTTAATGGCAAGGCCTACACCATATATTCTGTCGGAATCCTCTGGCAGGCCTCTCCACAAGACCGTATAGCCTGCGCCGACTTCTTGGAGTGAGTCTTCACCGGGAAGGCGAGTCTCGCTGAGCGCAGCGATGTCAATGTCATATCTGCCGAGCTCACACGTGATAAGGGCTGTACGACGTCGTAGGTGATCGATATTGGTGTTTACCCTGCGGTCCAGAAGAGTCCGGACGTTCCAGGTGGCGATCTTCAAAAATCTTGTTTTTTTCTAGAATTCCTGTTATTTCGACGGGATGCCTTAGCGGGTGCGGCTACTAACTCAGGACAAAATGAAGCAAGCACTTTTTAGGCCACAATTTCTAGGTACCTCCTCATATCGAGGTGGGCAGTGCAATCCCTAAATAGGGCTGCCCAGTCGTGCAAGTAGCTGCCTGTGGGAGTGCCGCTTCAATTCACATTTTTCGACCCACCGACATTAAAAGCTTTCCTGCACCGCCAGCTTGCTCGAGGTAGGCTAGGGGCTACCAGCTTCATCCAAAACCTGCCCCTGTCACGACCTGCCAGTTGCCGCTGGACTTTTTCCAGGACAGATGTCTCAAAGAAGATGAAAGCAAAAGAGGGAGAGAGGGATCCTGCGCAAAGAAAGGATTAAGGTGGCGTAAGGGCTGCGCAGTCCGCCAACACCACCATCTTGGCCCGCCGATGCAGATGGCCAGTGGCAAGGAAGGGTCCGAGACGACTGGTAGCAACAACGAGCTGCAATGCCATACCAGAGCTGGTTGGGAACTGCCTCAACGTGGAATTGGTGTCTGGGTGTCCCTGCCCATAGACGAGTGCCAACCAACGCTAACAAGCTCCATCTACCCGGGTTTGTGTATCAGGGTTTTACTTCAAAGTAGGGGTGTGACGCTCCCTAGCAGGCTGGGGGCCCTTTTACGACCAGGCCCACTCGCCAGGACATGCCCGTCCTAGGGCACATGGAGGCTTTTATATGGAGGAACCACTTGCCAGGGGAAACCCCACCTCTGCCCTGGCTGGCATACTTCTGTCAAGTATTCAGTGAATGCAAACTCATGATAGCTGGTATGGGTCACTTGAGGGGCGGCATGGCTCAGCGGTAGAGTGGTCCTCTCCTATCTGTGAAGTTGTGGGTTATGCACCTGGTGACTACGTCGAAGTGTGCTCAAGCAAGACACTGAACCCCAATTTGCTCCCAGTGGACCTGGCAGTTCTGTGCATGGCAATAGTCGACCTCTGATGTGTGTGCGTGTGTGTGTGTGTGTGTGTGTGTGTGTGTGTGTGTGTGTGTGTGTGTGTGTGAATGTGTGGCATTTTAAAGGGCATTGGGCACCATATGGGGTAGATAAAATCACTATATAAAAAGCAGTCCATTTACCATTTACCATTTGAGGACATCTAAACAAAAATAGATCTAAGCACTAAATCAGAATTGAGCAATTAAATCGATTCAAGCAACAACCGAAAAGTTGCCTTGAAAAGTAGGAATCAATTATTAAGATGGTAAAATTGCATAACATGCAAAACCCAAATTTTTACTATTTATTATTTTTAGGAGATGTGGGAAACATGGGGTTCTTCTATCTTCATGATAAATAAATGTTCATGATACATTTACAGAATTGTCCTTCCTTTTACAGATTGAGGCAGGCCAGTACTGCACTTTTGTCATCTCTTCTGATGGCTCTGTGCGGGCTTGTGGGAAGGGAAGCTATGGCCGCCTCGGCCTCGGGGACTCCAACAACCAGTCCACACTGAAGAAGCTGACATTTGAACCCCACCGTGCCATCAAGAAGGTGTCATCGTCTAAAGGCTCGGATGGCCACACACTGGCCTTCACTACGGAGGGTGAAGTGTTCAGCTGGGGTGATGGTGATTATGGCAAGCTGGGTCACGGGAACAGCTCGACACAGAAGTACCCTAAACTTATCCAAGGGCCTCTACAAGGAAAGGTATACCTTCAGCCAGTTAACTTCAAATTCAGTAACTTGAACTTAATACGGTTCTGAGTCTGCTGTTTGAGCTGCTGCACCAGTCGATCTTTCTCTCGATTCAACAAAGACACCTGGTCCTGGGTCTTCTTCTTCTTGGAGGAGGACAATCTAATTTAATCTGATTAGATATTCGAATTCCTATCTCACTTTTCCCCTTGGTCAACTCCTGGGTTCTTTTACTGATTCAAATGTAATTACGTAATGGATGCTACACATAAAACAAAGAAAAGAAAATCAAACTTGATGAGTTTGAGCAGCATTGATAAAAATATGTGAAGTTTTATTTATTTATTTTTACTGTTTTACCTCAGGTGGTGGTATGTGTATCTGCTGGCTACAGACACAGTGCTGCAGTCTGTGAGGATGGAGAGCTGTACACATGGGGGGAAGGTGATTTTGGAAGATTGGGTAAGTTATTTACATGAGCACAAGACACCAAAATGTGTGCATGGAATATGATCAAATGGTATATTCTGTTCCATTTGACATTTTTGCTTTTGCTGCTATGTTTTCCAGTGCAGCACCCTATAGTGCATTGTTTTCATTATACACATTTTGTGGAAAGTAGAATACGGCTGTCAAAGAAAATGTAGGCCCACATTGTTCATAAGGAGTAGCTGTTTCAGCTTCTGCTGCTTTTCATTTAGAGAATGCCGCTTTCCTAGCATATGCAGTCTGTCATGTTGTATTTTTTTAAATGCAGGTCACGGTGATAGCAACAGCCGAAACATTCCCACCTTGGTCAAAGACATCAGCAACGTGGGAGAAGTGTCATGTGGTAGCTCTCATACTATTGCACTGTCAAAGGATGGCCGTACTGTTTGGTCCTTTGGAGGAGGAGACAATGGTGTGTAAACATTTTTACACAATTGGTCACTGTAGACAAACTTTGGTTGAGGCATATAGAGTGCTGCTCAAAAGTTTGTGAACCTCTTGAGCAATTTGGACATTCCAATTGTTTCAACCTGATTTTATTGTTTAATCTAAACCATTACATTTTATATGAAATAACAGGTGTAGGTTTATCAATTCAATGCATTGTTGTTGTTTTTTAATCAATTGTGTAGTCAAAACTTAATTAAAAAGAGTTTTTGGTCAATTCATGTAGGTGCAAAAGTGAACTCCAAGCGGCATTGCTTAAAACAAGTGTTCAGGTAGGACAAATTGGTAGCTAAACTAACCACTGAAATGGACCAATGAAATGAGAGGTTTAGCAAAGAAATTGTGCATCAGTGACTGAAACGGAGACAAAACCACATCACTTTAGTCTTACCCAGGTGAACCCATACAGGTCAGTCATGCTGAGAGGAAGAAAAATCTCAGGGGACCTCAGGAAGTGGGTAGTGACAGCACATCTGTTGGAAAGCTATAAAGTCATCTAAAAATATATATATGTTTGCTTCATCATTCTACTGTGAAGCAGATAATCTGCAACTAGAGAAGACTGAAAATTACTACAATCCTGCCTATAAATGGACGACTTTCTAAAATATCAGCAAGAACCACAAGAAAAATGATAATTCAGGTGAAAGCCAACCTGTGCATCACATCAAGGGATTTGTAGACCTCTTTTGCTGCATCTGGGACACATGCATGCTTCAACAATCAGAAGAAAAGTCAATCGACAAGGCTTTCATGGAAGGCTTGCTAGGTAGAAGCCTCTGCTCACAAAAAAGACCATAGCTGCCCATCTCAACTTTGCCAGCGAGTACCTGGACAATTAGAAATTGTGGTACCAGTCGCAGTTACACAGTGTACTCCACCTCCTATTACTCACGCAATGCCAACCGGACATTTTGATGAATTTATAAAATTCCCGGACGCCCCAACAGGATGTAAGAAAACGTTTTTTCCTCCCAAAAGAGGACACATTTTGTTACCCTACCATATACTATAAATTAATTGCCTTAAATGATTATATTTTATAGCCTTGACAATCTCTTGAGTACAATTTATATTGTAAATAAACATTTTACCTTTATTAATACCTTAAAATAAAAATAAATCATACTGAAATACAGATTGTTAGCCAATAAAACTGAATCTTGAGCAAATAGCATTGCTAAATATTTACCAAGGAGCACACTCCAGTGGACAATTTGTTTATTTTTTGTACATATTTTAATACAAATAAAATAAAATATTTTTTATCTTCTTTTTTTTTGCCCTGCAATTTGGCGCCCCCTCAACTAGATGGCACCCTAGGCGACCGCCTAGTTTGCCTATGCCCTGGGCCAGCCCTGCCTGAAGCCGTCCATTGTCAAATTACAGCCTGGTAGAAGATGGATCGTGTAACATGACAATAATCCAAAGCATTCCAGCAATACAACCAAAGAATGTCTGAAGAACAACAAAATTAATGTTCTGGATGAACCCAGTCAAAATCCTGATTTAAATTCTTTCAAAATACTGAGGCGGGACCAGAAGCGGGCAGTTTATGCTAGATGCCCATCCAACTTCTCTCAATTGGTTGCATTTTGCAAGGACTAGTGGCAAAAATCCCCCCAAAGTAGATGTGAAAGACTGATAAATCACAAAAGAAAGTGTCAGGTTTTCAAGAGTTTTTCTTAAATCAACAACTTTTGTTCAAGAATGAATGACAATATTATCATTCTTTTTGTTCAAGTCCATTATTTTCAATGTCAGCATTGTAGATTTGGGTATGACTAAACATTTAACAAGGTTATTTTAATATTGTATATATAAAATCTGACCATGCCTGCAGGGTTCACAAACTTTTGAGCAGCACTGTATTCATTATTAATCTTATCACTACCACATAAAATTACTGTTATAATTATTTTTTTATGTACTGAACATTGAAATACTTTGTCTTATTTCATACATGCATGTTCAAACTGTCAGTTTGCGCATCAGCTGTACTGCAATCCAAAATATATTTTTTAATTGTACGCATATATCAAAGTTTGTTCTTAACAATTGCTTTGTGGATGAATACGATGTTATGCTCACTCAGCATGCATTTTTTTCTACAAAGTACAATAAAAACAAAATTGTTGTTTGGCAGGGAAACTTGGTCATGGTGATACTAATCGTGTTTACAAACCAAAAGTGGTGGAAGCCCTACAAGGGATGTTCATCAGAAAAGTGTGCGCTGGAAGCCAGTCGTCTCTTGCCTTAACTTCAACTGGACAGGTAATGTGGATACATAGCGGTCTAAAAGAAAACACTTCATTTCTGTTGTTGCTTCTGATAGTGGCCCAACCATTTGTTAGCTTTTGAAATTATTATTTATTTATTTTTAGGCTTAAAGCTGCTCAATGCAGTAAATTGAATTTCTAATCACTATTGCTACATTTGGCCGAAAAATGAACATGCACACACTCCCTTCTTCACGTAACCATGACATCACATCCGCAGATAGAGGGTGGGAAATTCTAACCCGAATCCAGTCTGAAAACAATTGGCCAAAGGCATTCATTGTGAACAGCTAAGGTGTTAATCTAAATTAGAAAATGTTTGAGTAATCAATGGTCAAATAAAAAAGAAGCAATTGTAAAAATTTAAAAAAACAATTGTAAAGATATTTTTGGCCAAATTTCTATGTTGAGCAGCATTAATACATCAAATCACATTTTAAGCACTGCATTTTATGTTTACTTGGTTTATCGTTGGGCTGACATCCAGGACGATTACGATTTTAATTGATTTTAATCTAATAAACCCAACCAACATTTATTTAAAGGTTTCATTTATTAAAAATAATTCCTGTGCAAAATGTTCAGACAACAATAATGTATACTGATTCTAAATTAGTTTTAACATCTACTTAACATTCATAGTTTTTTTCATAAATGCCACAATTAAGTAGTTGGTAGCTATTGTAAACCACCCATCCAGCATTCTGCCACAAAATTACAACTTAGAAAAATATTTGAATGTAACAGAACATAAGAACAACAGCTTTTAATAATCCAAAAGACAAAATTCGATTTCACGATTTAGCAAACGATTCGATTTTTAAAATGACGATGTATCAAATTAATTAGTTTTATTGTCCAGCCCTAGGTTATCGTTGTTTGATATTTAAATTTTTTGATAATGTCAAACATTCAAGTGGGAAAACTATGCAAAGAAGTAAGAATTTGAGAAGAGTGCAAATACTTTTTCACGGCATTATAAGTACCGGAGGAGAAATCATCTGCCAATGTTCCTTGTTGTCACTGTGATTGTAGGTGTATGCTTGGGGTTGCGGTGCTTGCCTGGGTTGCGGGTCCTCTGAGGCAACAGCACTCAGACCTAAACTTATCGAGGAGCTGGCTACGACCAGGGTGGTGGACATCTCCATAGGGGACAGCCATTGTTTGGCCCTGTCGCATGGTACGGTTCTTCTGTTGCTCTGTTTCACTCCTGACTGCTGTTTTTTAAAATGCATGGCATTTGAACTAAACAGCAGCCACAGGCTAAATGTTAATAAGAATATGAAGACATTCTTGTTTGATAAATGTTGTCAGTGACTGTATTGATGTTTGAATTTCCCCACAAATGGTTATCTTTTGTTTCAGACACAGTATGAATCTGTGTTTGTGAAATATTAGACAGTAATTATGCAAGTGTGTTACAATACAAAATCCAAAGACCACGTTGAGATAATACTCCCTTTTGAATGCACGGAAAAGATGTGAAATTAACTCATTTGTAGAACTGTAGGTGCTTTGGAAATTAAACTTTATTACTCCTCTTCATCCCAACTAACATCTACAGACAATGAAGTATATGCATGGGGAAACAACTCCATGGGCCAGTGTGGGCAGGGAAACTCCACAGGACCAATCACAAAACCGAAAAAGATAGTGGGCTTGGATGGGGTGACCGTACAGCAGATTTCAGCAGGGACTTCCCACAGTCTTGCTTGGACAGCCCTTCCCAGAGACAGGTCAGCTATCAATTTATTGATTATTTTTGGGGAAATATTAGTGCTTGTAGCACAATACCTCAGGTCTGTACTACTTTAATTGAATGGAAGAGCATACTGTAGGCTGAAGCTTCTGACCCGTTAGTATGAGGCTTATTGGACTTAGCCCTCTTTTGAGATAAATTTGCATGTTGACTCTCTCCCCTTGGCATTGTAGACAAAAAAAATATGTTTTCTACACTCTAGGCAAGTGGTAGCCTGGCACAGACCCTATTGCGTTGACCTTGAGGAAAGCACCTTCTCCCACTTACGCTCCTTCCTTGACCGATATTGTGATGGTATCAACAGCGAAGTTCCTCCTCTCCCCTTCCCCTCGTCCAGGTAAACCTCATAGAGCATTACTAATGACAATACTCTTATAGGAAGGCTACCCTTCCTTTGTTTCTGACTGAGTTTTGCTCCTGCTATAAAAATGGAGCATGGATAGAACATGCCTCGATTTTATATTCAGTCTACTGTGATTTGCAGCTACTGTATATAAAAGAAAATTAAGGGGAAAAGGAAAATGACACATGGGGAGGAACAGAGTTTGAATAGTATGCGCTGTCCTCTGACAAATTTGTGTATTTTCAGGGAGCATCATAGCTTTCTTAAGCTGTGCCTTCGGCTTTTATCAAATCATCTGGCTCTGGCACTTGCCGGGGGAGTAGCTACAAGTATCTTAGGTCGGCAAGCCAGGCCACTGAGGAATCTCCTTTTCAGGCTGATGGACTCTTCTGTGCCAGATGAGATTCAAGAGGTAATGCAAGATCAAAACATGACATACACAGTACATTGCAGGGACTAAAAGTGTCTATGAAGAATGGTAGACAGCTAATGTAGTGAAGGTCAAGTGTAATTTAAAATTTCAATTATCCTTCGCACAACTGTATTGAAAGATTAAATTGAAAATTTTAGGGTGTGTTTCATATCAACCACAGTTTTCAAAAGTTTTTCTTGAAACCTGATCCTTATACTTTATTTGTACTCAAAATGCTGTGACTGAATTACATTCACTTCAGGAGATGACTCCAATGCAAATGTAGACATTTTTGACAAAATGCTACATGTCAAATTTCTCGTATAAATTATCATATGTAAGGACAGAAATAATCTTGGTTGAATATTTGGTTAGTTAAAGGTTACATCAAAACAGTACTCCCAGACTTTTAATTTTATTTTTACAATTCAACAATTGTACTAATAATATTGAAGATGTTTAAGGTGACTGGGGTGGGATCAAATGTTATATTGACGCATTTCTTAAGTCACCTATGCCATCTAGTTCAGTCTACTACCGACCATTATCATATCGGATAACTAATAGTGTTTTTCCTTATCAGGCAGTGATTGAGACACTTTCAGTGGGAGCAACCATGCTGCTGCCACCACTGAGAGAGAGGATGGAGCTGCTTCATTCCTTGCTGCCTCAGGGCCCTGACAGATGGGAGAGTCTTTCCAAAGGACAGGTACCTAATGTACAGATGACTGAAAACAAGTCTATGAGGATTCAAAAGTTTCAATTGGATTGGACACCAGGCTGTGACCACATCTGCTACTCTTAAGTGTGTCTCAATAGGAAATGTAAAATTTGCATCATCATGCATAATTAAGACAGCAGGAAAAGACAGCTTTAAGATAAAGATGTCCTTTTTAGAATATAATAGCTTTTGGACAATGTTACCACTGGTCATAGGTCTTAACAAAGTGTGTCTATTGCCACAGAGAATGCAGCTTGACATCATCCTGACCAGTCTCCAGGACCACACACATGTAGCCTCACTCCTGGGTTATAGCTCTCCTGCTGATGGTCCTGAGGTGCTTAGCTGTGGCCTCGGATTCACAGCATCCCCAGACCCAAACCACAGTGCCACAGCAGGCCACCCTGACACCCACCTAGCAGAGATCCTCATGAAGACATTACTGAGGAATCTTGGTTTTTATACTGTAAGTACTGGAGATGGTGGGGTATGTACTGTAAAGTAATTTTCGTGTCCGAAATAGCATACCAATAGATTTGACAAAAATAAGTCAAGCATCTATAAGTCATTAAGTATTTGCACTTTTTGGACATTTCTTTGAATGAATTAATAGTTCCCTTTTGTGATCTTTACTTTACAGGATCAGGCTTTTGGTGAGCTGGAGAAAAACAGTGACAAGTTGCAGCAGGGCATGTCCTCCTCTGACAGCAGCCAGCCAGCTCACCTTCACCAACTCCTTTGCTCCTTGCAGAAGCAACTATTAGCCTACTGCCACGTCAACCATGTGACGGAGGTATGAATACTTAACAGTTTGCTTTTGTGGGTTCTGTATGCACCTCACATATCTTATTTTGTCACACAAGTGGTATTGAAATCAACCACAAATGTAAAATGTTTAAACACTTACATGCACATCACAAGTGACAACCATGGGGTAGCTTACCAGGTGCGATTAGTTGATATATTCTCCAATACTGTGGTGGTGTCTAGGAAATTTCTATTGGGCTGACCTTTTTGGCAGCACTGTTATCAATGGCTAAGTTTACATGGTAACTTTTTTTGTCATTCCGTTTGAAGTCATTCAAATTAAAGATCTGTGATGTGACATGATCCATTCCGATCTGTCGTTGACGTGTTCCGCTCCGTTAATCAGATCAGCCCCACGGCAGCCGTGAAACGTGCTGAAATCGATCACGTGATTTATCAAGATGAGTTAATTTGTCATTTAGCACAGTAGTTGTGATAGTGTTAACACTTTTATTGAAGCAAGAGCTTGATAAAAGTAAGTTCCAAGTACTTTAAAACTAATTCCCCCCTCGCAAACAAAATCTTGTAAAGATGCCGCCATTTTAATGGACAGAAACGACGATGTTATGACACATTACAACAAGACAGCGCATGCGCATACATGCAGCCTTGCCATTCTGTTTAAACTGTTTTCCTGCGCGTTGATCGATTATCAATCGGCATAAACCACCCCTCTTGTTCGGAATAAGATCTTGATCGGAGTGGGCTTAATCGGGTCAGAATATTCCGAATGGGGTGTGTACATTAAGCTTTTAATCCGAATAAATGTGTCCATTTAAAAGTAGCCAGTGAGGGATTGTTGATTGTTCCTGTCACTACTGAATTATTTTACAATTGATTATCCTAACGAGCCATTAAATGATCAAGCAAAAGATAAAAATCATGTAGCGTCTGGCTGTCAACACATTTTTGCACATCATTTCAAATCGGATTTATGTTTAATAAAGATATTGTAAAGGAACACTATAGTTACTTATTTAATAGTAAAAATTTCCATATGGATAATTTGCACAAAAACTGGGTTGGAGATCCAGCCAATGAACAATGCATCAGTGCCCGCGTGCCCCAAAGTGCACATCTCAGGTGGCTGCTTGCACCCGGTTTACTAGCTGGAGCCATGGACGTGCGTTGTGCTGAGGTACCAAAAATGAACCAAAAATCCTAGCTATATTTCAATTTTGACCTTAATTGAAACATTTAGTTGTTTTCAAATATTTGATATGCTTTAATCAATTTCAAACTGTTAAAGAATATGATAGCAAGAAAACAAAACAATACAGTATTTAATTGACCATTTGCAAATCACGCCCCCAAACACCCACAGCTCCGACATGTGGCTCAAAGCTCTAATGGAGGTCCATTGTAAAATCCATCCACAAAACTTTTGTCAGCTTCAAAAAATTTAGGCCAAACAAAGTTCCAACCAGCTGTGGACCTCCAACAAGCAAAATAGTGAAGTGATGTGCACATAGATTGTGTAAATTAGACATGAGGAATCCACAAAGTGGAGCAATGTCTTCAATGGATTACACAGTGTGGACGGCCTCACCTCCATCTAAATGTCTCTAAGAAAAACAAGTATTTCTACGTTTAATCCAAGGTAAGACTATAATGGGCTAGACTAAAACTAACTAGCAACCGAACGAGTTTTTAACTCTGCTGTCAAATTCACTTTAGCTCTAGAGGAATGATCATCCACAAAATTGGACATCAGTTACGATTATATAATATTGTATATTATCAGGATATCATTAACATCAGCCAGTCATCACCTCATTCGGCGAATTCACTGCGAGTTTATGACGCAACGTCTCGTAAAAACACACTGATTATCCTGATCATTGTTATTAAAGGTCTCATATTATTCAACTTTTTAACATACTAAAAAAAGTTCTCAAATGTGTAAAAGACATGTCTGTGACATGCTTTCGTCAAAATTGATTTTGGATCTAATATTTCTCCTGTCCCTAAATCAGCCAAAAAACGCTCTGTTCAAAACAGCCTGTTTTAGGTGTGTGTCACTTTTATGTAAATAGCTGCACCAGGCCACGCCTAGGCCATACCCTTCTCTCTCTCGAGGGGGCAGGGATTTCGGTCATGGTAGCCATGTGCTAATGTTGTGAATGGAACCGACTGGCCATGGAAGCAGAAGAAAAGAAAAATACAGACATGTCTTTTACACATTTGAGAACTATTTTAATAACAATTCTAACCCTAACCCTATGTGGAAAAACTGGCAAAACGTTTTACCATAAGAAAGAGTAGCAAAACGTTACTACAGAGACTATGTTGTAGCGTTAGTTTGTGATTGTTTAGGCAATGGTTATTTTACTGTAATCTGCAAATCTCCCGTGAATATTATTTTGCCGTGAATGTCTCAGATTTGCCGTGAATACTTGTAGACATTTACAAGCGGTTATGAACAACACAAATATGCACATTTAGGCCACTGCACGGTCGTAAAGTGCAAGCCGTCTTGTCAAGACCACAGCATCACAAAGTCATGCCAACTAGGTGGCGAGTTGCCAGTCATGGCAAATTAACCACCGCGGATTGTATCTTGACAAAACAATACACAACCGCTTCCTATAATCCAACCACCGTCTGCTTTATCATATCTAACCTCTTGTAACCAAACAACCGCCACACGACAAATGTAGCTCCCACTTTAGGCACTAAAAATACAACAGTAATATGGTAGAAGGTGCTCATCTCTTATTAGAAACGATAGGATGGAAGGCTAAATCAACTATGTTAAACTTACCTCTTTCCCGTTTGCAGTCATATCACACTGTTGGGACCGATCCGTTATGTTTAAACGTGTTGCAAATCCAGCTCTGAACAGGCTTTCACTAGCAAAACAGTACTTTGAGAAATGATGTCGGTACACGTTCTTCAAAACTAAAATTAATCCACTGTCTTCTCAAAGACTTGGGATGAAGGAAGCAACCACTTTTTCGTGATCATTGTTTCCCCTCTCCACGGAGCAATTGCGAGCAGAAAAAGAGAAAGAAAGAAGCAGCCAGCTTCTCAAATTTCAGTGGGTGTGACAAACATTTACCATAGGTGGTGCCACTAACCTGAGGGGGCTGGATGGAGTGCATTTCCGTGTCTTATTGACGTCACCATGTCATGGAATTTTAATCTGCCCCTTTGAAGCACACATTTTAGAAAGGAGGAGAATGCTAAAGAAGTCACGGACGGACTTTTTTCATACCTGGTTGGATTGTAAACAAGCCGGGGATGCATATTATTAATAGAAAACCCCACTAAAGTGCATTTTCATACTATGGGACCTTTAATGTTAGCTTGGTAAATTGACGTCCTAGTAGGTAGTTTACACTGGGTCTCATACTGGGAGCTCTGTCATTTTTCATTGATTTATACAACGTGAACATACCATTGTAGCAGCCACTTTAAACTTATTTTGTTTTCATCTTTCACGTAGCATTTTGTTACCTCAGACAGCATGTCCCCGGATGGAATCACTGCTACCTTTGACAAAGGGAACAAGAGTTAAAATCCCAGTCTCGAACAATAACGTTTTAGTGGTTTTGCTAGATCCCAATTCCCAGTCACTACCTGTACAAAACCCCGATAAAAAATAGTGTGATGCATCAGGAAGTGAATCCGGTGTAAAAACTATGCCAAACATGTCATAACAGTAGTGACACCTGAGGCGACATTCCCCTCACAATGACTCAGTGATTGCAGTCATATTTCCACCAATTGAGGGTGCTAATAGATTGTGAAAAGGTCATTAGTTGTTTACATACTGCAAGGTCTGTATCGCCTCTCCTACCAATTTACGCTGAGGCAGTTGTCTTTCAGATAAGCTTGAAGCCCGAGATGCCAATGGGACAGTAATCCATCTTTGCACTAAAGTGAATAATGGACATTGGCTTATTATTTTTGAATCACTCTTTCTTCACTTGACTAAGAAGTTCTGGAGAAGTCTCCCATTCATTTGATCGTTAATGCTCGCAGTATTATACTAACAGTCAAGTCAAGTTTATTTATATACTGTATATATATATATATATTTATTTCACATTACACAAACACAATATTAATCAGAATACCATGTTAAAACTTGTTGGGGTGCATGGAACATATTATAAAGAACATATTTAGGTTCCCCTTTAATGGATACCAGAAAGATCGCAACACGGCCGGGGAGCCCATTTCTGCCAGATGCAGAAAAATGTCTTTCCTCTCCAACATAATCTTATATTGCCCTAGCCGCCCCCACATTAGGGCTCAGCATCACTAAAACAATGTATTTGGTATTAATTTCCCTATGTGTGACTCTGTGGTCTTAACTGGTTTCAACTGGTAAGTAAGGGTGCAGATAGGACGTTGCATAACTAGGAGAAAGGTCATAGTGATACCTAGCTCAAGTCAACAATCTACTTTTGTGCCTAAGAGGCCTAATCTAACGTGATGATGACTGTCTTCATCTCTTGCCCCTGTTTGCGGCTATGTGTGTGTAATTTCAACCCCTGTCCCTTCTGCTCAGCCAGGAAGAGAAAAAAATAAGTGTCTCAGTTATTACAGATAGTTTTAGCTGTTTTTGAAACTGACTTCTTAAACCCCTGCTATACCTTCAACACGGTAATGGAGCCGTGCCTAGTTTTAGGAGAGTGAGTGAGTGAATGAGCGTGCCTGTGTTTGGATGTCATCAATTAATCCTAGTTGACTTCACTATTATGATATTAGCGCCGACTACAAAAATTCTCGTCAACCCCTACTGTATACAGATTGTGGCTTTTTTGTCTGTAAGCTCATTTAAATAGTGCTCCTGACAGCTGGTGCCATAAATACATCACTAACGCTATATGCATTCTGTTTTCTCCAGAACTCCAGCAGTGTTGCCCTGCTCCATAAGCATTTGCAACTCCTTCTACCTCACGCCACAGATATCTTCGCCCGTTCGGCCACTTTGATTAAAGAGAGTTCATGGAATGGCAGCGTACGCGAGAAGCTACAAGGTATGAATGAGTAATCAGTCACTTTAACAATAAAGTTAAAGTATATTTGTATTGCGCCCTCCTTCCTATTTTCCGTGCACAAAGCTTTTTTCTTCTGTACATTCATCATGGAATACTGCTACAGTATTTCTAAAGGCAGTTAATGCCTCTATTTCAAAGTATTTACATTTTTCATATTGGTTTGTTTATGTGTACTTAAACCAGTAAAGTATCGTCACTGCTATGTGAAAAACACTTATGTCCATTTTTGCAATTTTTTGCGTTTTTGGGATGTCTGCGTTCAGTTTCACCCCCCCCCCCCCCCCCCAAAGTAAAAAAATAAATACAATAAAAAAAAGACAAAATGGACTTCAATTGGGTGTCTGCATTTGGTTTCATTCCAAAAATGTAAAAAATGACAAAATACACAAAACAGCGACTGTATGATATTCATTATTATCATATTTCATTATTCATGAATCAGTATGACATTGGCAAACCAAGTTTAATTTGGTCTGTTGACCATTATCACCGATATTTCACAAACCTATATCTCAAGAGTTGTCCTACAAACTAACCATTATCTTTACTTTTTTATAGTGCTTCATGTTTCTGCAGTTTCATAACAATTCTATCAGTAGGATTTTTATTAAAACAGCCAATCATTTTGAGACCTCCAGAAATGTTCTATGGGTGTTCATGGTTTCAATACGTCTCTGTCATTTCCAGATGTGATCTTTGTGTCAGCGGCAGGCAGTATGCTGTGTCAGATCACCAACTCATTGCTGCTTCTTCCTGTGTCTGTGGCGAGGCCTTTGCTAAGCTACCTCCTTGACTTGTTCCCTCCGCTGGACCGGCTAAACAGGCTGTTGCCTGCTGCCTTCCCTCTGGAGGACCAGGAGCTGCAATGGCCTCTTCATGGTGCGGATTTTAATAACTTCATCGTTTCATATGATCAAGTCTAGATTGTAACGTGTGGTAGGCCTAAAGCTTAGGTATACAATGCAGTAGTCCTGAGGGTGGGGGGGAGCGATGTCCTAAGTGATCAACGGAATAATCAATAGGCTCATTGATTCTGAATATTTGTTAGTGATAGCCCTAGTGTCCACCATTTCACACAAAAACACCATCTTCCTCCACTCCCACCAAGCTCACCAATCAGCGTGCTACTTAGTTTGTCAGCCCTCAGTGGCCGTGGCACACCCTTGAATTGCAAGATGTTCAAGTTTATATTGGCGTTGTGGTGACGTCAAAAGGCACATCTAATGGGAGAGGGGCTGGCGGAATTATTTCAGAATGCAAACGTCAATAAACCAACTAGTGGGAAAAGCCTCCCTGTTACTTCCTAGTAGGCTGCTACACAAGCACTTCCAAATATAGGCAAGTCTGTATCAGGATGCTGTCGTCCTCACATGCTGCCTCGCAGTACGAATTACGCAGTATGAAAGTCCCTTAAGTTGTGGTCATGTTCGCCAACAAAGGACGGGCATCAATGTTGAAGAAATATATAGACATTAAGAGAGTTTTGTGTAACTTTTCAGTTCAAGACAATCTTGCCTATTCCAACTTCCTAGGTATGTCAGACTTCGCAGAGCCAGGTTCAGGAATGTCTCTTCCCCCGCCAGCGTTGTCCTGGGTGTGGCTTGTTGACTTGGAGAGGACGGTAGCCTTGCTGGTAGGTCGGTGTCTTGGTGGGATGCTGCAAGGCGCCCCTGCCTCTCTGGAGGAGCAGGATACTGGTTACTGGCTCAGAACCCCTCTTTTCAGCAATGGCTTGGAAATGGACGTCCCACAGCTGGGTAAAGAGAATTCATATTTACTTTTACATAACTTTTTTTGACTTGTCATTCACTTTACTTGCATTTACTTTTTGTTTTGTTCTTTAAGACGCTTGTATCAGCTCATTACTGGAGGCTGCCCTGTCGGATAATGAAGAGCAGAAGCCTATTGACTGCACAGTGCATCCTAGCTTAAGTATCCTGGTAGATTTGGCTTTAGGCTCCTCCAAAGAACCTGCCAACAGTCTCTGGATCAGCATGCAAGACTATGCCATCAGCAAAGGTCTGTCTGAGACTAGGCACATCTTCACCTTCCTAAAGCAATGGCCGATGTAACCCAACCCCCCTTAAATCTTAAGATATTTTCCACGTCTACTAAAATCGCTAACATCCTTATGCAATTATGCAATTCTACCACTTAAATGAAATTTTTAGTAAATTTATTCATTATTTGTTTTTTTTGTTTGTTTTTTTGGGGGGGAGGGGGGATTATATGAAATTGTTAGTAAATGTATTCATTATTTGTTATGATATATAGAGATAATGCAGGGATCACAAGTTGCCCGCAAGCCTATATTAGTCTGAAAAAAGTGGTATTGAACATCCCTAGAATTAGACTATAACTACAAGGAAATGTCCTGAAAAGTCGTATGATAGTGTCCTGACTAAGTTGTGCATTATTTTTCAGATTGGGACAACGCCTCACTGAGTAATGAGTCCCTATTAGATACTGTGTCCAGATTTGTTTTATCAGCCTTGTTGAAGCACACTGGGTTGCTCAAACAAGCACATGTGGAGGGAAGGTAATAAATAACATTGTTTAACTATAGACTTTTTTTTTTGATAGTCAAATTCTCCCATTTTGTTTTTCCTATAGAGACCAGCCATCTAAGTCGTTGGCAGAAATCTATCGTAATGTTTATATGGTGCGAAATCGCCTGCTTGCATGTAAGAATATGGACTTCATTCAGACACGATCTTCATCCCGGGAGAGGAGAGTAAGTCACACGAGTGTTTTGTGTGTATTTCATTGGTATAAGGGGCTCTGAAATTGCATGTTTCATAATTCTCAGCTACCTCAGGCTTACACAAAATAGTGTTTTCTTGTAGACTGAGTTATTCTATTAAAAACATTGAAAAGTAACATGTTACATTGTCTATTTGTTAAGATCTCAGACAATCAGGACTCTCTAGACATGGATCCGCAAGAACATTCATTTACCCGTACAATTGATGAGGAGGCTGAATTGGAAGAGAGAGCTGACCGTGAGAGAGATGAGAGCCATCAGGAGCAAGATGATGAAGAAGATGACCGGGAACATGAAGTCATGACAGCTGGAAGTCAGTACACCCCACATTTGTAATTATATTAAAACGCAATACGAAGTCATGAATTTGTTATCTTGTGATGTGTCACCATATGATATAAAGTATGATAATTTCCATATCTTGTAAACATGACAAGCTTCTAGTACACACCTGGGAAAAGTTCAGCCCCTTGAGCCACGTCAGACCTTGTTCACCGTCTCTAACCGGCCCTCGCATCTTTGTGAAGACAAAATAAAACTCAAAATATGTGGCCCACTATTTTGAAAGCTTTGCTTTTATTTTTCTTTGCATACGTATGGATGATACAAGCGAGAAAGCCAAGGCCATTAGTCGTCCTCATTTTGACTACATTGCTGCATGCTAGAGAGAGGAGGGCTATTTGGATTCATCCTGATAATAATTTGGAATGAGTGGTTGCTGGTCATAATGTTAACTTTTGTTATAAAAATATAAAAGATTTAGTGTGTTGTATGACAGTATTTCTCTGCTGAGCTTACAGTTCTGTGCCTCGGTGGTTTATCTCCAGCCCCCTCCCATTACCCAGAAACATGCATGATAAATTAAGTAAACAAAATTATACCTGAGTGTCCAGGGTGTTTTAAAAGCTTGGCATTGCTTTGTTGCTTTGACGTTTGAAGTTGATTTCATGTCTTCAAGTCATGACTAACCACAAGGTACTTTATGTGATTGTTAGCATAATGCATATAATCCTGTTTATGCGGCTGTTTCATCCGGTAATGAGAAACTCCTACACATATGAGGTTAGATAACCACCTTTCTTGTTGATCACACAATTGGACTAGATTGTTCATGCATTTGCACATGCGTTTATTCTAAATGTGAGTAATCTTAATGTATTATATGCATGCTGCTTTTCCACTAACCTAGATTTATGTGCATGTCTCACACAGAAATCTTTCAATGTTTCCTCTCAGCACGAGAGGTAGCACGTAGTCGAGACAGAGAGAGGGCTGCCAGCGTGGGCCTTGGCTCCAGCTTGGTTTCCAGGAGCGGAGGAACAGGAACTAATGGAGGAGGAGAGGAGGATGCAATTCCGTCACAAGAGGGAAGAAGGGGCAGTACGATTCTCCCTGAAGGCCAGGACTTGTACACAGCAGCTTGTAACTCTGTGATTCACCGGTGTGCCCTGCTAATATTGGGGGTTAGCCCTGTATTGGGTGAACTGACCAAGCAGAACCAAGAAGAGGGACAAACTGCTGTTGGAACACAAGACTGTCTAAGCTTCATGACCAGGTTAGATACAGTCGGATGGGTAGAATAATGAAAGCAAGTATCACTGACAAAACACCAAAATTCCAAAGCAATTAATCACCAAATGAGACCATAACCTCAAATATAAAATCAAACAATTGTAGTGAGCGCTAAACTCTTAATACTAGGAACGTACTGTATAGTGCCTAAAAAGTGATGACTGCTTAGCTCAGCATATAAGAGCTGTTTAAAGTTGAGAACAAATCTAACAATTACACTTTTGAGTGTGATATGGTTGAAAATAAGTAGAATTCTGATTGGTAAAGAGGTGACAAGCATCAAATATAGGTACTGCACTTTCAGAGAAGATACAGTTGTATTCATGTTTTAAATTCAATTTCCAAAATTTCAGCATACTGTTTTTATCACAATTTACTGTTTGAATTTTGTTCCTGCTTTTAAAGAGCATGGTTCCTGTAAGAAAATCTGCCAAATAACCCTTTGAAAAGAGCAAAAGAAACACTAGAGAAACTTGCCACAAACATACATTACACTAATTGGACTTAACTACTAGCTATCATGATCATCAGATATCCTTTGAACCAAAACCAAGTTTAAAACCTGTAGCAGTCTTTAACATCCAGTAAAATGGTGCTGTTGTTGTCTTTAAAAATGATATATGGTATAGCTCTGTTTGTATTTGCAGGAGTGAGAGTCTGAGTGCAGAGAGCCGCTCAGTGCAAAGCAGTCCTAGCTACAGGCTGATGAAATCAAGGAGCGAGTCTGACCTCTCCCAGCCTGAATCTGATGAAGAGGGATATAATTTGGTACATCATACTGTGTTATACATAGATAATGTGCACAATAGTATCATATTGCTGTTCTTTTTTTTTTCCTTAGAGCTCAGTATTGTTCATTCGATTTGACATCATCATTGCTCTCCTTTAAAAAAAAAATAAAAATTTCCCTCATTTTTTTCTTATTTTTTTTTCTTATATTTTTTTTAAATATATATACATATATATATATATACATATACACACACATATATATATATATATATATATATATATATATACATACTTTTTTTTTTTGTATGTGTATGTGTGTGCGTGCGTGCGTGCGTGTATTCATCAGTTCACCTAAAGCCCATTAAAAAAAAATCCCATACTAATAATATAATATAATAATAAATTGCCAAATGCAGAAACATCAATGTAAGTTATCACGATGTAGTGGCTCTCGCTAACAGTATTAATATTGCTGTTCTTAACCTTAATCTATTGTGTTCGTGTGCAAATTACTGTAACTTTAAACTATTTAATATAGTGTAGGGTTTAAAACGCACAACCATTAATTAATTAATTATAATTCAGTTACTGGTTTGGTCCGTAATCGTTGTTTTCAAATTGAAAGTAGATGTTTGCAATTATTTTCATTTGTCTGTTTAACATGGAGGAATACAGAAATCTGAGAATATTTACTGCTGAACGGCTAAATTCACAATCTTGGAAACCCGAGTGAGTCAGGCTTATTTAAGATAATAATATTTCAGAAGATTTGGACAATTTTAAATTAAATAAAGGCGCTAAATAAATATCAATTCAAATTATGTATCAATTAATTTGATAATAGATTAGTTGTCGAATAATCAATAAATCTTTGCACCTCTAATACAATGTATTTTTTTTCTTTCAGAGTGGAAGGAGAAATGTTGACCTGGACTTGGCGTTTTCTCACAAAAAGAGAGGTATAAATAAGTCTTTCATGTAAAAGTCTATTATACTCAACACCTGTTTTTTTTCTTTGTTTGCTTGCTAACAAAACTTAACTGCTCAATTTTACCAAACAGTCTCAGATAGCATTCAGCCAAGAGTCAGCATCCAATATGATGTTTTCTAGGCATTGATCCACTCTTATGTCTGCCGCTGGTCTAACTTAGTTACCAGTTTACTTCTGAACAATCCATACTAAATGGGGAGCATAAAAATGGCAACATTTGATACAAGAATGACTTGGAAAAGGAAAAAAAACTTTGTAAAAGAATCTAATGTTGCAAGCTAGCATTATGTATCCCAAGT
Source organism: Vanacampus margaritifer (assembly GCF_051991255.1). Classification (NCBI taxonomy): domain Eukaryota; kingdom Metazoa; phylum Chordata; class Actinopteri; order Syngnathiformes; family Syngnathidae; genus Vanacampus; species Vanacampus margaritifer. The sequence continues at coordinate 5,032,532 of NC_135435.1, forward strand.
TACTTTTGTCTCTCTTTTGATCCCTGCGTGGATAGTTTATTTGCTACTTTTGGGGCAGTTGAGCCCCAGGCACAAGAGGAGCCACAAGCACGTAAACGATGGCATGTTTCTTCTTCTAATTAGCTTGACTCCATCTCTGTGATGCACCTCCCATTCATTTAACATTTTCGATTATAGACTTGTAATAATTTCAGTATTAGTTGTAAAATGGGTGGCATGGCTCTGGTGGTAGAATGGTCATCTTACAACCTGAAGGTTGTGGGTTCAATCCTGTGCTTTTGGAACCATGTCAAAGTTTCCATGAGGAAGATACTAAACCCAGTTGATACTGATGCTGGACCATCATTAGGTGAATGAGAAGACAGTGTTTTTGCACTTTTTGCGTTCATTATACAAGTGATAGACCAGAACACATAGTCCAGGTGTGTGACATTTGAGATGTGACCCAAAACTGAGCTTGTGCAAAACCATTTAAGAATGATATATGCTTAAATTCAAACCTTCCTGCAGTGTGCTATCCTATGAATAAATGATTTGAATATACTGTAGTTCACTCAGCCCTTCATTCGCATGAGATTGTTGAATGTTGGGGTATACTCATCATATTGGAGCGGTTGGTTCAGGGACCCCAAACACTGAGCACTCAAGTAGAATTTTGTTTTATTTATTTATTATTTTTGCAAGTGGAGCTTACACAGCTTCACTCTCTTCATACAAAAATATTCAGTTGAAAAACTGGGTACAAATTACCAATTTATATGTAGAAAATTACCTCTGAATGGTGAAGGTTTAGTGTGAACACATGTTTTCAAAGGAATTTTGAACATGTCCAAAATTTCTTTGAAAACATTTGCTGACCCTCGCAAAGCCTTCGTCGCTCAGTGAGTTCGTCCGTCCGTCCGTCTTATTCCGCTTATCCGGGGTCGGGTCGCGGGGGCAGCAGCTTTAGCAGGGAAGCCCAGACTTCCCTCTCCCCAGCCACTTCAGCCAGCTCATCCGACGGGACCCCAAGGCGTTCCCAGGACAGCCGAGAGACATAGTCTCTCCAGCTTGTCCTGGGTCGTCCCCGGGGCCTCCTGCCGGTAGGACATGCCCGGAACACCTCCCCAGGGAGGCGTCCAGGAGGCATCCGAACCAGATGCCCGAGCCACCTCAACTGGTTCCTCTCAACGTGGAGGAGCAGCGACTCAACGCTGAGTCCCTCTCGGATTACCGAGCTTCTCACCCTATCTCTAAGGGAGAGCCCGGCTACCCTGCGGAGGAAACTCATTTCGGCCGCTTGTATCCGGGATCTTGTTCTTTCGACCCACAGCTCGTGACCATAGGTGAGGGTAGGAACGTAGATCGACCGGTAAATCGAGAGCTTTGCCTTTCGGCTCAGCTCCTTCTTCACCACAACGGACCGATACAGCGTCCGCATCACTGCAGACGCTGCACCGATCCGCCTGTCGATCTCCCGCTCTAACCTACCCTCACTCGTGAACAAGACCCCAAGATACTTGAACTCCTCCACTTGGGGCAGGACCTCCTCCCCGACCCGGAGAGGGCACTCCACCCTTTTCCGACTGAGGACCATGGTCTCGGATTTGGAGGTGCTGATCCTTATCCCAACCGCTTCACACTCGGCTGCGAACCGCTCCAGTGAGAGCTGGAGGTCACGGCTTGAAGAAGCCAACAGCACCATATCATCTGCAAAAAGCAGAGATGCAATGCTGAGGCCACCAAACCGGACCCCCTCAACGCCTCGGCTACGCCTAGAAATTCTGTCCATAAAAGTTATGAACAGAATCGGTGACAAAGGGCAACCTTGGCGGAGTCCAACCCTCACCGGAAACAAATTCGACTTACTGCCGGCAATGCGGACCAGACTCTGACATCGGTCGTACAGGGACCGAATGGCCCGTATCAGGGGGCTCGGTAACCCATACTCCCGAAGCACCCCCCACAGAACTCCCCGAGGTACACGGTCAAACGCCTTCTCCAAGTCCACAAAGCACATGTGGACTGGTTGGGCGAATTCCCACGCACCCTCGAGGATCCTGCTGAGGGTGTAGAGCTGGTCCACTGTTCCACGGCCGGGACGAAAACCACACTGCTCCTCCTGGATCCGAGATTCGACCTCCCGACGGACCCTCCTCTCCAGCACCCCTGAATAGACCTTACCTGGGAGGCTGAGGAGTGTGATCCCTCTAAAGTTGGAACCTACCCTCCGGTCCCCCTTCTTAAAAAGGGGAACCACCACCCCGGTCTGCCAATCCAGAGGCACCGTCCCCGATGTCCACGCGATGCTGCAGAGACGTGTCAACCACGACAGCCCCACAACATCCAGAGCCTTCAGGAACTCCGGGCGGATCTCATCCACCCCCGAGGCCCTGCCACCGAGAAGCTTTCCAACCACCTCGGCGACTTCGACCCCAGAGATAGGGGAGCCCACCTCAGAGTCCCCAGACCCTGCTTCCTCAAAGGAAGGCGTGTTGGTGGAATTGAGGAGGTCTTCGAAGTACTCTCCCCACCGGTTCACGACGTCCCGAGTCGAGGTCAACAGAACTCCGTCTCCACTATACACAGTGTTAACGGTGCACTGCTTTCCTCTCCTGAGACGCCGGATGGTGGACCAGAATTTCCTCGAAGCCGTCCGGAAGTCGTTTTCCATGGCCTCACCGAACTCCTCCCATGCCCGAGTTTTTGCCTCAGCGACCGCCAAAGCCGCATTCCGCTTGGCCAGCCGGTACCCGTCAGCAGCCTCCGGAGTCCCACAGGCCAAAAAGGCCCGATAGGACTCCTTCTTCGTTCGAGGATTGCCGCCACGACAGGCACCAACCACCTTACGGCCACAGCTCCGATCGGCCGCCTCAACAATTGAAGCGCGGAACATGGTCCACTCGGACTCAATGTCCCCCGCCTCCCCCGGGACAATGGAGAAGCTCTGCCGGAGATGGGCGTTGAAACTCTTTCTGACAGGGGATTTTGCCAGACGTTCCCAGCAGACCCTCACAGTACGTTTGGGCCTGCCTGGTCGGACCGGCATCTTACCCCGCCATCGGAGCCAACACACCACCAGGTGGTGATCAGTTAACAGCTCCGCCCCTCTCTTAACCCGAGTGTCCAACACATACGGCCGCAAGTCCGATGACACGACTACAAAGTCGATCATCGAACTACGGCCTAGGGTGTCCTGGTGCCAGGTGCACATATGGACACTCTTGTGCTTGAACATGGTGTTTGTTATGGACAGTCCATGGCGAGCACAGAAGTCCAATAACAAAACACCACTCGGGTTTCGATCGGGGGGGCCATTCCTCCCAATCACGCCCCTCCAGGTCTCACTGTCATTACCCACGTGAGCGTTGAAGTCCCCCAGTAGAACGAGGGAGTCTCCAAGGGGTGCGCTCTCCAGCACACCCTCCAAGGACTCCAGAAAGGGTGGGTACTCTGAGCTGCTGTTCGGTGCATAAGCACAAACAACAGTCATGACCCGTCCCCCCACCCGAAGGCGGAGGGAGGCTACCCTCTCATTCACCGGGGTAAACCCCAACGTACAGGCGGCTAGCTGGGGGGCAATGAGTATGCCCACACCTGCTCTGCGCCTCTCACCGTGGGCAAGTCCAGAGTGGAAGAGGGTCCAGCCCCTCTCGAGAGGATTGGTACCAGAACCCAAGCCGTGTGTGGAGGTGAGTCCGACTACATCTAGTCGGAACTTCTCAGCCTCGCACACCAGCTCGAGCTCCTTCCCTGTCAGAGAGGTGACATTCCATGTCCCCAGAGCTAGCTTCAGTAGCCGGGGTCAGACCGCCAAGGCCCCCGCCTTTGGCTGCCACCCAACTCACTGCGCACCCGACCCCTTTGGCCCCTTCCACCGGTGGTGAGCCCATGGGAAGGCTCAGTGAGTTACGAGCTTAAATCTTTCACCTCGTTACAGCTGTAACACTGTCTGTTATGGATATTAAAAATAATATAAAATCATGGATCGCATTGCTGAAACAAGTTGAAAACAAGCAAAAATACTGGATAATTGTGCTCTACCGCATTTGACTTGTGTTTGTTTGGCATTCTTCTGCTGGTGGCTCCGGTGATGTGATGCATCACTGCTCATCCGGATCTTAGCCAAATGCTGCTTGAGGCTAAGCCATGATCACCAGGTGTTACTAAATTAATATCAGCGGTGAGGAATAAAGGCAACAACACAAAGTGAAGTTTCATGGCCAGATTTGTCCAAAATGTGCAGCAACTTTATAAGGGTTTGAAAAAGGGATGGATGGGTGGATGGATAAATGCTATGATATTGCACTGTGTAGTTACGTTCATGCTTGTTGCTTAATACTACTACTACTTGTTGGGATACAAACTGCTATGGCTTGTAGAAGTATAGCTAATGGCGAGTGATGTTTTTAATAATTTGTATTTCGACCCTTGAAAATATTTCTTCACAGAAAAATGGCCGGGGGGGGATTACAACTCACCATTATGCCAAAATGTCCCTTCTTGAAATAATGGGAGACGATGACATTAATAACAAATGTTACTTATTTTATTTTATTTTGCTCACTGTCATTGCAAAGAAATCCTGCTTCATAAAGGGAGGATTTTGGAAATGGAAGCAAAGTAGTCATTGTGTTTTTTCTTTTTTGCAGTCTTAAAGGCTTCATTGCTATATTTACAAGACTGGCACCACAACTGCAAGGGGGAGTTTGCACTGTTAAAACAGCTTGCAAGGTGTAAATCAAGTCACTAAGGCTGCGTCCTCAAATCCAATTATCGATTTATTTATTGTTATTCAATTTTTTTCCCTAATATACAATCAATTAAAGACCAAAAATAGGTAATACATGTACCTGTCAAGCAGAGATATTGCAAGGGATGGGCAAATATTTAATTTTTCAGAGTTGAGATATTCCACGACCACCATAGTTTCAACAAAGCTCCTGAAGTCCAAGATCACAGGTCAGCATGAGACTGCGGTGGGTGTACTTGCTATGAGTGTGCCCGCAAGTGTGCAGCAACACCTTGTCAGTCACGCCTGACCCTGATTGGTTATTTTTCCTGGGGCACTGTTTCAAACTCAAATTACAGGTAGAAGCTCTCCTAAAACGTACGTTGGTTTGATTGATTGTTTTTTTAACTAATTTTTACTGACCTGTGTGCCAAATGACATAAGAGACAAGGTGTTTGACACAGACATAGGCAGTTGAGGCTGATTTTCAAAAATAACATTTCCTTTTGGACTTTGATTAGCAATTAAATATTTAAGCAAGTGTCACACAGACCAGTACCAGTCCGCAGCTCGGTGGATGGTGACAGCTGCTGTATAGCATTCCATAGCATTCTGACCTCTGTGGTTATTAGAAATTCAGTACACCCATTATAAGTCATTTTGGCTGATGATGGCATGTGCAGGCATGAACAACGGGATTTTGGGTGTATGCCAAACTTTTTTCTGTGGAATAATAATGCTTCGCACTGAATGATATGTGCTTATAACAACATAAGTCATCCATCAAGCAAATGATATATATTTTAGTTTTACCTTCTGAAAGCATTTTTCTTCTCTTCATATCTTTAGGTTTATTTCATACCTCTCCAAACTCACTGGCTGAGTCTTGGTTTCGTGCAAAACTGAGTCGTCAGCGTAGTTACAGCTCCGCATGCTCATATGAAGAATCAGACCTGGACCTAAATCGCTCTCTTGGTATTCATGCTCTTATTGACAACATGATCAGCTTCATCAATGGTGACGTCGGCCTCACTTCAGCCTTTAAAGAACCGGAAGAAAGCATGTCAACCAGTCCACAGGCCACTATCCTGGCCATGGAACAGCAACAAAGCAGGGCAGAGGTGAGAGATTGGCATATTGTATTTGTGAAATGCTGCAACACCACATTACACAACATCTACAGAGATACAAACAAAATTGTTGTTTATAGTGTCCAGAAGGGCTGAACGGTTACAGTTTATCGTTTTCTGAGCAAAATTGTAATTTCAGATAATGTGATGATCAAGGTTTTGTTTTTTGACAGTGCTCCTGATTGACCCAGAATATGTTGTTACAACTATCTCCCATAGCGTTGCACCAAATACCGTACTGTGAATTTTAGCCAAAAGTGACACAATAATTTCCCTACATATATAAATTACCAATACAAACATCGGTTACAGTCATATTTTGATTTTCAGATTTGTGTTAAACACGAGAAGATCAGATAAAGGCTAGTTTTCTGTTTTTTAATTGCAGTTTGAATGTGAACGAGTCATCTACTGTTTTTTGTTTCAAAAGGAGACAGCAACATTGGCACGGGACCTTTCCACATTTGAATGTTTGGAACCTGTGTGTCTTAATATCTTGAAAACTGCATGATGTTTGTCTCAAAAATGAATACACGCACCTGCTAATCCACAAAGCCCTTTCAATAATTCACAAGCAGAATTGAATTAATATTTACTTTTACTATACAAAAACTTGTAAATTGCGGGTATATTTGTGGATCTGAAAACATAGGAATTACAGATGATCTGAAAAACACGTGAAAAATCTCTGATATATTTGTAGATCTGGAAAAACGCGACAATATCATGGAGATATTTGTGTGAATAATGTTCAGATAAATCTCTCCCCATATTGGTCCACATATCAATGCACCCTTACAGAATATAATGTTGTGCTATTGTCTGTTTAAAAAGAAATATGGTGTACACATATGCACACATGCATATCTATACGTATATCAGGGATGTGATTTTTCCGCTAATTCGCGGAATTACGCTTTTTTTTTTATCCCCCCCCCCAAAAAAAATCCGATTTTTTAATTATTATTTTTTTTATTATTATTTTTTTTTAGTTGTTCATTGTGTATGCACATGACTCCGACAGATAACATCTTCTGCTATAACAAAGACATTTGTGGTATGCTCTAATATGAGTTACTTTTCATTTGGTCATGATACAATTATTTGTTCATGAAATTTGAACTCTTCAACATTATTTATGTGTTAACTTAGTAATCACATTAGTTAGATATGATGATATTCTCAGTGATAGTTTTTAAAAGCAAAGGCAGTCCAATGTTTTTGAATGTGACTGATTTTGAGTTGACTAAAACTGCCATTTTATATGGGATAGTTCAATATACATTGAAAATTTGGACCTAGCTGGGTGCCAGCGGCCCCCAGACCCCTGGCTAAATTTTCAGATAATTTCACTTTGGTCAAATCACATCCCTGGTATATACACACATCACCCTTTCTGTGAACTCTTTCCTAATGTATTTTTTTGTGTCTGCAGTTAAGGTTAGAAGCTCTCCATCAAATTGTGGTATTGATTGCTGGTATGGAGGAGAAGGGTTGTGTGCCAGCGAACACAGATCGCCCATGCAGTGCCTTTCAGTCCTGCTCCCTACTCACCTCTGTCAGGCTGCAGTTCCTGGCTGGTTGTTTTGGCTTGGGCACTATTGGCAATGGAGGGCTGAAGCGAGAGAGTGTGCAGCTCCACCATTATCAGGTTTGAGATTTGGCAATCTGATTGGGATTGGGGGAAGGTGGTTTGGTTTTGGTGATCTTTGTTGTATAACATAGTAAACCATTCTGAATTGACCTTATTAAAACTTGCCTTCCGTTCATTTCAGGATGGGGTAAAGACAGCTAAGAGAAGCCTCCAGTTGGAAATCCAGACTGCAGTTCATAAGATTTACCAACAACTATCTGTAACTCTGGAGCGAGCCTTACAGGCAAACAAACACCACATAGGTAAGATCCAAAAAAGGAATGGGAAACTCTGAGCCTGCAAGCATGCATCCACACAGTGCCGCCGCTACTCCTTTGCATGCCCTAAGCTTAAAAGTGTGATGTGCCCCCAAATTCTATTATTCTTTTTTTTTTTCGTGGGGTGGGGGGCATTTCTCATTTAACGATAATAGTTTGCATGGGTAAAGACCCAAACCCAACCTTTTGTTACGCCACGGACAGGTTCAAACAAATTAATTCTCAATTCACACGGGTTGGGGTGATGAAAAAATAACACAATTGATTGCTAAACTCTATGCTCAACATCAGCTGCTGGCTATGTTTAGTGTCTATGTCTGATTGCATTGTCCCTGTTAAATAAACTAATAAAATGAAAATGAAATTACCATCAAAAAGTCACGTCAACTAGGGTGGCGAGTTGCCGGTTACGGCAAAATAATCACCGCAGATTGTATCTTGGCAAAACAATACGCAACCGCTTCAGTATTATCCAACCACCGTTTGCTTTATCATATCTGACCTCTTGTTACCAAACAACCTCCACACGACAAATGTAGCTCCCACTTTAGGTACTAAAAATACACTGGTAATATGGCTAGAAAGGAAGGCTAAATCCAAATAAAATTTTTAATTTACATCTTTCACATTTGCAATCGTGTCACACACCGCTAGGACCGATGCATTATGTTTGCAAATTCAGCTCTGAACAGGCTTTTCATGAACAAAACATTCATTCGGAAAATGCTGTCGGTGCACGTACTTCAAAAATAAAATTAATCCACTGTCTTCTCAAAAACTTGGACGAAGAAAGCAACCACTTGTTCCTGACCGTTGCTTCCCCATTGTTCTCCATGGAGCGGGGAAAAAAAAGGAGCAGTCATCTTCTTGAATTTCTGTGGGTGTGACAAGCCTTTACCAGAGGCAGTGCCACTAACCTGAGGGGGCTGGGTCAAGTGCATTTCCGTGTCTTATTGACGTCACCATGTCATGGAATTTTAATCTGCCCCTTTTAAGCACACATTTTAGAAAGCAGGAGAAAGCTAAAGAAGTCACAAACTGACTTTTTTCATACCTGGTTGGATTGTAGACAGGCCGGGATGCATATTTTTGATAGAAAACTCAATTAAAGTGCATTTTCATACTGAGACCTTTAATTCCCAAGAAAAAAAAAAAGAAAACCTTTTCCCCCCCTTAAAATATCTTTTAGGGGTTCTGGCAGCACTTAAGTAAACCGGCGGGCAGCCAGGCTTGTTTTGTCTGTTTTGGAGGGGAACTCCCACTTTTGAATATATATTTTTTATGCAGCAAGAAAAGCAAACTCAATATATTCTTAATTAATTAATTGTAATTACCTCTCGATAATGTTCAACTATTGGACAGCGGAGCACATTTAGCGGTTTGCGTCTGACTGGTCAAATTCAGATAAAAGCATAAAATTCCATATGAAACTTATTACATGTTTTTGCGATATGCATATTGTATGGGCCAATATTGCGATATTGTTTTTTTTTTTTATATATATATTGTGCAGCCCTGGTTGGGAACTCGGTTCCTAGACGACTGACTTCGGGCTGATCTGAATCCACATTCGAGCATCTAGTGAAATTCTCCCAAGGAAAGCAAACAAGTCCCTATTGTGTCTTCTTACTTGAATGAAAAGGTGTTCCTGACCCACTGGGGAGAAGTTGACACAGCCTTGTTTTGGGAGCTGCTTGTGTTTGTGGGGGCATCCGACGACAACCATTATTTTTACACCCACTTTGTGGCAGAACTCGTTTAGTGGTGCTTGCTTGTAGTTGTCTTATACTGCCCTGTACTATAACGTGAGTAGGCCTAATATTTTTGCTGATTCTGAATCAAATGCATGTTAAAATTTTTAGAGTTGATTTTTTTTCTCCCCAAAAATCCACAAAATGAGTTCTTACACTCAATATTAGTTTACTGTTCAGCATTTTTGTGCTGCAGAGCCTTTTGCTTAGGAAAAAAAAATACAGCTGTTTGTTAATATGCTTTTTTGTTGTGCTTATTGTTAGGCTGGGTCTTTTAGCATGAAATATATTAAGATACAGATGTACATCAATTCAATAAAAAAAACAAGCACATGCCTGTATTTAGTCCTTATTTAGAATCCCATTTTGTTGCACCGCACATCTGGCTAAAAGCCTGAATCTCTTGATGTTTTGTTTTTAAAGTCAGGTGCATCTACGTGTGCACACGGTTCAATATATAAAAAAGTAAGCCCACAAGCTAGTCAAAATGAGTAAAAAAAAATGTTGGGAGAACTTTGGATAGTAGAAAATGCCAAATGATGAAACAAAACAAAAGCCTGTAACTCCCATGAAAAATACGCTGCCCTACAATAGTATGTGAAGAAAGGCTGTCAAATAAGGTGATGAACCTCTTTAAACTGCCAATCAAGCACTCAATTCCTTGCTTCCAGTTCCAACACCTTATCATCGTGAAGCGGGATTTTCTGCCATGAGGGCGGGCAAAACTAAATTAGAATAGGCTTGACGTAAGTAACACACTTTCCGGTGTCATTGGCTTGCATTGCCCCAAGATGACATCTGTTTTGAAGACAGTCAAGCACAGGTCACCCACTAATTACAACTAATCCATTCAGTGGAATGTGTTTGTTGTACTTTTAATTTGTTTCTATGCTGGTCTGTCAAAATATTGCTTTACGTGAAACTGCTCTCTGGTGCGAAAAAAAAAAAGGTTGTAGATTGCTAGGAATTTGCATGTAGAACCCAGTAAAAATTAGTTAAAAACATGGTCACCACCCAAAATTAAATGCTGTACCTTGTTTTGTTTTCTTCAACTCAGAAGCCCAGCAGCGTCTTCTGCTGGTCACTGTGTTTGCACTGAGTGTGCGCTACCAGCCAGTAGATGTCTCCTTGGCCATTTCAAGTGGGCTGCTCAATGTGTTGTCCCAGCTATGTGGCACAGACACCATGCTAGGACAGCCCCTCCAACTGCTGCACAAACAAGGCGTATCCCAGCTCAGCACTGCTCTGAAGGTTGCATCTACACGGTTGCTGCAAATATTGGCCATCAGCACTGGGTAATTTGCGGTATAAAGAAAGAACACTGCCGTGTAGGGTTGAGATGGAGGAGATTTTATTTTCAATAAACGGTTGGTTTTACAGGACGTATGCAGACAAATTGAGTCCGAAGGTTGTGCAATCATTGCTGGACCTCCTCTGCAGCCAACTGAAGAACCTTCTATCTCAGGCAGGAGTCACTGTCCTGTCTTCTGGAGAAGACCATGAAGAAACCAAACAAGAGGACTTGTCTGACTCTGAGAAGAAAGACTTAAGAGGTGACCAAATGTTTACAGTCGAAACCAGAAGTTTATAATAGATATAAAGATTACATAGGCCTGTCAAATTTAAAGCATTAACTCTGGAGATTAATGTAAATTAAATTAAACTGTTTTTAAAAAACTCAGTGTGCAGCCAAACTTGGAGGGGTCACTGGCGGGAAGATGAATAAACATGGACTATATAGGTAGTTTTACTTGCTTGATGCTTGTTTGAGAACTCTAAACTAATTTCCGCACTTTGTAGAGTCACATTCAAATAGCATATATAGTATGTATACGCCTTTGTTGTATCATCCCAGCAAAAATCCCTGCTCAAGTTACCTCCACAGGACTTTGCAAACCAATGCTGCTGGAGTGTGGTGCTGGTGAGCAGAACTATTGATACTATACTATACAGTCACATGGTAAGCTACTTTAGGAACTCTGTAGCTTCAGGTGGTGAGGCATGATCAATCTCAAGTTCTTAGGCCTATCAATACCTGCACAGTTAATAAACTTGGTTTTGTTTTGTAAAGAAAGGTTGGACACAGTCTCACTATTTAGCTTAAAGCAGATGTAGGACCCAGCCAAACCCATTACTTCCCACTCCATGGTAACCTCACTTGATGTCATAAAGCTGCAAGCAAATTGCACCAAAACATCTGTAAATATCTCTTCTAATGCCAACTTCAGCCGCTGCAAATATCACCCTGAATATTTTTGGATAAACCATAAACAAAATCATACCTTATGTTCTTGTGACCTGTAACAAATGTTGCGCACATAATTGTTTTTACATCAGAGCCCTCAGGAATAAATTGGATTGAACTGTATGTGCAGACCTGAAAATGTTTGTGGCAGTAAGGTGGCTGACAAATTTGCCTCAGCTACGGCAATTCTGTCAGCAGGAATGGGCCAAAATTCCTGACCGTTGTCAGGAGCTGATGGAAAATATCTCAAACATTTGAGATAAGTCATATAATGTGTGTGCCAAAGCCAAATATTAATGAAATGTCTGTAAACTTCTAACATTGAAGAAAGTAATGGGAATTGTGTCCAAAAAAACACTCTCATTATTCTGGCATTTAACAAATAGAAATAATTTGGCCAATCCTAATTAACCTAGCACAAGACAAGGTATGTCTGATTTGAGGTGAGATAGTGAGGAGGTTAAAAAAAAAAGAGAGAGAAAAAAAAGCATGTGGATTTTTATATGCGGGTAGTTTTATGTAAACTTCTGGTTTCAGGTATAGTCTCATTACTCTTCAAAATAATCTGTTTCAAAACCCAACCATAATAGTTTAGGTTTGGTGTAATAGCTTTTGTTGATTGATGTTGTTTTTCAGCTTTGCTACGCAAGCAACACACTGCTGAGCTACACTTGGGAGACTTTCTAGTATTCTTAAGGAGAGTAGTGTCATCCAAAGCCATCCAGTCCAAGATGGCCTCCCCAAAGTGGACTGAAGTGTTACTTAATATTGCTGCACAGAAATGCTGCTCTGGTAAGACCATTTATCATTATTGGATGGTTTTGGTATGGCCTGTGGCACTAATAAAACATAATGTACTGTCAAACGTAGGGGTCCCTCTGGTGGGAAACCTAAGAACTCGACTTTTAGCACTTCATGTTTTGGAAGCTGTCTTACCTGCATGTGAGGCCAATATGGAGGATGAACAAATGACACAGGTAAACAAGCCCCCTTGTATTTTTGAGTGACAACAGGAAACATGGAATGATTAATATCTCTATCTTAAACACTTAGTATTTTGCATATTTAATCATTCCCACAAACACCACCCTGTTAGCTCACAATTATTCTGTTAAAATTTCTTGACTTATTTTATTGAATCTTAATGTTGATTTCTTTTAAGTGTTAATTTTAGAGCTTCCCTTTTATAATTAAGGATGGATAATTGTATGCTGTAATAAAAACACACACAACTTTCTTTTATAATATTCTTTTCCAGGTTGTTGAGCGGCTATTCTCTCTGTTGTCTGACTGCATGTGGGAAGCGCCCATTGCTCAAGCCAGGCACTCAGTACAGATTAAAGAAAAAATTAATGAACTGAAACTGCAGGTTGGAAACAAAAAGCATAATTATCTCTTTACAGTGGGTCAGTGTCTTTTTATTTGTGGCACTGACATACCTTTAATTGATAGGGAGAAGCTGAAGAAGAGGAGGAAAACCTCCCTATCCAAGAAGTGTCCTTTGACCCAGAGAAGGCTCAGTGTTGTGTGGTGGAAAATGGACAAGGGCTGACACATGGCAGTGGGGGTAAAGGCTATGGCTTGGCTTCCAGTGGAATCTCTTCTGGTTGCTACCAGTGGAAGGTACAATGCTATCATTTTCCCTCATTTCTATGAATATGAAGTGCAAAGAAATGTATTTGATCACCACCTAATATTAAAATGTGCTTTTACGTTCTATTAAATGGTGGGTAGCTAAATTGAGCATGTTCTATCAAGAGTACGGCATTTGTGACTAAAACACATCCACCCTTCCTATTACAATATTTGTGTGTTTTTGCTATTTACAAAAAGGCACACAGAAATGCTCATTTGGGCCACCCATATTAGTAACAAGATCGGAACTGCTTCTGGGTTCTGGTGCATTTAGTACGTAAAGGTGAATTAAGTTTCAAATTCTGCCTAATAAAGCCACAATAATATACATTTTGAATGGCTCAGGAGATCAACCTAAAACGTCATCATGGTACCTTATGTGTTTGCTAGTTTGTGGCTAAATACTAGATAAACTGCAGCCAGTTAGGTTTTTGATTTTGCAAGTGAATGTTTTACATTAATCAAAGCAGCATTTGTTTTATTATTAGGTGCCTCTCAATTGATTGTTGTTTTTCCCCTCTGTAGTTTTACATTGTGAAGGAGAATCGGGGCAATGAGGGCACATGTGTTGGAGTATCGCGATGGCCTGTGCATGACTTCAACCACCGCACCACATCAGATATGTGGTTATATCGAGCATACAGTGGAAACCTCTATCACAATGGGGAACAAACTCTGACTCTTAGCAGCTTTACCCAGGGAGACTTCATCACTTGTGTTCTTGATATGGAGGCTAGAACCATCTCGTTTGGGAAGAATGGAGAGGTAAGAGGTGGGGGGTTGTTTTGGCATTAAACACAAATGTTTACAAGTGTCATGCTTACCTTTAAAGTAATTTAACTACGGTAAGCATTGCTCATCAAAATGTATCAGTTAGGCACAGGTTAGGATACTATAATATTTATTAGGGATGCACCGAAATGGAAATTTTTTGCCGAAACCGAAAATGAAAAATGCTTGGCCAAAAAACGAAACGCTGAAAAATAATTATGCTTATTCATTGCATTTATTATAATTAATTAATTTATAATGATATTATAAAATATTTATTTAGCACTAACATTTCAACAAAGCCCAATACAAATTGAAATGCGCCAACACCGCAGACATGTTGGCTTATAGTACAGTAAACACCAAACAAGGGTTGAGCATTTTCTGGAGGTGCGATTGCACTTTATAATCAATGTAGTTCGCACAGGCAGGCACGGATGCGTGCGGGACAAGGTACAGCGCACTTAAAATTCGCACATTCACATATTCACCGACGTTTAAAAATAAATAAACACATTTGTTCGCACCAGCTAATCGGCTTTCGGAAGTCACACACAGCGTCCTGTTCAGGTCTGTCGCCATCCGGAGATAGCGTTAAGTGTTTCCCTGTTTAAAACTGTTGATAGCAATAGTGCTGGCAAGAGTGGCTCACCTGTACTGCAGTGCACGGCAGTTCAGTCTTTTTTCGACCCGCTTAAAATGTTGTACAACAAGCGAGGCAACGCCCCTCTCTTCCGGTGTGCGCAATGACCCCGGGTGCTGCTGCGACCGACTGGTGCAAACTCACCCTCGCGTTTGCTGTTTAATTCAAACAGATGCTTGTTTGCTTTTTTTTTCTTTGCTTGCGTCACCACAACATCCTCTTTTGGCCATATTCTTTTGGCTTTAATTTTATTTCGGTGGCCGAATATTCAGTGCATCACTAATATTTATTACATCTCTCTCGAGGAGTGTTCACCCCGAACACGGGACAGTTTCTTGAGAGGGGGAGGGGTGGAGTGGCACCATGCGCGAGCCTTTACACAGAGGCTGCAGTTACGCTTTAGGCCAGAAGTAGCAGTCACATGTAAAAAAGTGACCAAGTCCAATGCTCCTTTAGTAGGAATGGCATCTTTTTGGCTAGGAAGCAGTAGCAAGAGATCTTTGAAGTTGGGAGGCAGTTCACATCCAAACAGCAGCTCTGGAAGGCTTATCTGACATCCTGGAAAGAAATTCAAGCAGAAGATGTCCAAAAAATTCAGCGGTCCTATGTTAGTGTAAAATGTAACTTGATTGAAATAGTTTTTGATTTCAGAAAATATGCAACCTCCTAATGCTGTAAATTCAATAATTGACGACCGGAATTTTCAATTATTTGCATTCAACCTATAAAATGTCTTGCAACACTGCTGTGTATTATAATTGGACAGTTGATGACTTGAAAATTATGCAGAGAGCCATTTGCATAGACAATTTATAAAAATCTGAGAAAAGCATAGTTTGTGCAATAATTTGAAATGTGGTGTATGTTCAATTTTACTAGCTTTGATAATGACTGACTGAATGACTAAAAATAATGTAGAATCTGTAATCTATCAATTTGCGCTCATCTATTTTTTATTATTATAAATGTTTTTTCATGGTTATATCTTGTTTAAGTTTCTGACTGTTTAATCTTCATCCTGGCCATTACATTACCGTAGTCATGAACCTTTTTGTAAACTGCAACGTAAACAATGACCCTTCATATATTATTTTGGAGTTGATCTTAATAAAAAATTAAGGTAGCTTACTGCATTATTCTGAAAATTAATTATGCACTTAACTAACTCAAATGCTCAAGGAATGCATAAAATATATTTTTTTCTCTCCCTAACTGCTAATATGTGATTCCACAGGAACCCAAGTTAGCCTTTGAAGATGTGGATGCAACAGAACTCTTCCCCTGCGTGATGTTCTATAGCAGCAACCCAGGGGAAAAGGTAAGCGAAAGTGCACTCTAGAATGCTATATTCTACGTAAGAGAAAGACATAAATACCCAATAAGTCTACCTCTTAATACAATTTTTTAAAATATTCTCATGCCTTTCTGTCTTGTATTGTTATATATATATATATATATATATATATATATATATATAATTAAGTGCTGGGCACTAAAGATGATAGCCGGGTGGGTAAAACAAGGAGTTAGGGGAGTGGTGAAGAACACGGTGGCATTCTGATTAGGATTTGGGCGAGACTAAGGCCCCGTCCAGACGGAAGCACAGCCCGCTTTGTTCCTAAAACAAATCTCGTACACACAGAAGCATTTCAAGACTTGCGTGTGTCCAAAAGAAGACGCTGAGGACGTTTAACGGCTGTAATGTATATGCCAAGTCTGGAGTATCAAAACAACACGAAGAAGACGAACACAGGAAAAGTTACAATGGCGGGAGATTCAAGTACAACACCGCTTGTTGAACGTGGGAATAAAGAAGCTAAATATTTTGCTGCAAAAGCAAGCTAAGGAGGCTGCGCAAAACGACTACGACATGGCTATCTGCCATTGTTGTTGACAGACTGACGGTTCGCGCGGTCACGCGAGAATTGGTGCATACGTCATCAATCTGCGACAATGCGTCGTCATCGAGCTGCGACCATTACGTCATCACTGGAGGAGTATCCTGCATATAGTGTTCAGACGGACGCGTACTGGGCGCATTTTGAAATCTTTCCACTCTGGAGCCCGGTTTCAAAAGTGATCAGTTTCAAGCTCCATCGTGTGGACGAACGGCCTAAACGGTAAGAAACTTGTGAGGATACATTGAAACTGGCTTTCGTGTGGACGGGGCCTTAGACAAATGGTTGGACATGAAACACACTTCACACATGACACAATACCTCCGAAATGGAGCTAATGTTCTTGAAATGGCTAAATGGTTGAATGGCTGAATTATGGCGAAGGTCCTAAGTCAATCGAATGAGAAATGTCTGGAAAATGAATGGTCAAATTATGCTGAAGGACTAAAACGACACACTAACACGAAGGATAGCAAACGAACACACCAAACAAGAGATATAGACTGACTAACACAAAGATACACAACTACACACACAGACAGTCAGACAACCAGCCAAGCAATCGAGGCCTTTTTAACTTAAGGTGGGTTAATCAGTGCAACTGGTGGCACTCCTGAACCCAATTTGGCAATCAGGGCTCCTCCCTTGCAACAATTGGTGTAATGGAGGTGGAGAGGGAGGAGCGCACACACAGATTGACATGCACACACACACAAATAAACGGCCACAAAACATTGTGGACCGTGACAATATGCTAGTGTGTATTTTATACTTGTACACTGTCTAATTATTTAAATCCGTCTAGGTTAAGATCTGTGACATGCAGATGCGGGGTACACCTCGAGAACTTTTGCCCGGAGACCCAGTGTGTAGCCCAATGGCCACCGTCCTGGCTGAGGCCACTACACAATTAATCCGAATCTTACATCGCACTAATGACTGGACGCATCGTATTAACAAAACCATGATTGAACGTCTTCAAAAAATTAAACCTTGCTTCAGAGAGTGTGCCTCTGCTAGCAATGGTGGTCAGAGACTGAAAAAGAGTCGCTCAGTGCAGAGCCGCGAGGAGCATGACACCCAGCGAGAAAGCCAAGAAATACCCATTAGGACTGAGGAAGAAAGGGGGCGCCACGGACGACAACATGGCTTAGGCGAGCTTTCGGAGCACCTCTTAACGACACTCTGCACTGAGGTATGGCCAGTCTTGGCCGTCATCGGGGGTGCAGATGCCGGTCTCCGTGTTGGTGGACGATGTGTTCACAAGCAGACGGGACGCCATGCAACTTTGCTTGGAGTGGTGAAAGAAGGCAGCACCTCAGCCAAGGTACAGTGGGATGAAGCTGAGATCACCATCAGGTATTTTATTTATTTATTTTTTTAATTTTTTTAATCTTATTACAATAATTTGTACGGAAGAGGGATTAGGGCCAGTGATTTAAAAAAAAAAAAAAAAAAAGTTTGACAGGATTCTCACTTAAAAGTCAGAATTATCTGACTTTAAAGTCAGAATTCTGGTTTTGAAGTGAGAATTCTGAGAATAAAGTCAGAATCCTGCTAGCTTTTTATTCTCCTCTTCACTGGCCCTAATCTTCTTCTGTATATATTTGTCATTTCTGTATGTATTAAGTGATTTATTAATCCTGATCAGAATTTGGAGCAATGAAGCTAAAATTCTCATTAAAATGTTATATTATTCAATTACTCCATATATCTTGATGCATTGGATGCATAATGGATGTTAGTGTGGCAGCAACCATCAGAAGGGGTACTTAACATGGAACTGTTTTTAATATGAAAACTGTCACGTCTTATTTATCTCTAATTGGATGTTTTATTGTTAAGGTGATAATTTTGGCGTTCTCGTCTAAAAAAACACTGCAAACATTTTCTAAAGCTCGTATCTCACTGAACGGCGAATGCTTGTGAACATAGAAAATTTGAGGTCATTAAAGGTTGCAAAGATGTTTGCAAACAGTTTTTCTTCTCGCAAATGTATTTTGAACATATTGGAAATTTGCTACGTCCGCAAATAGTTGCAGCTCGGTGAGATACCATCTAAAATTGGAGGATATGCCTAGATACGTTACAATCATTCATGACTGGCAGAACACAAGAGCTGTTGAAATCGATAATACCTATCTCACTAAGTGTCCGTTTACTGTGATCAGTGGAGACACATTACTCAAATTTAAGTTAAAGATACGTGTTTTGATAAGAAAAGGGTTGGCAATTAGTAAGAAAACAAAGTTTGTTGCAAGACCATTTCAAATTAGAAGAATTTGTATATAGGGTACTTTATGTACAGTATATGTGTGCATAAAACTTATGCACCACAACTTCGGTAACTTTCAGAGTGGGTAGCTGTATTTTAAAACAGTAATAGGCTGAAGTTCAATTTTATTTCAGTGTTCATGTGCAACTTAATGAGAAGATTTATCTTAAAGTTGCTGTTATATTGGATATTGTTGGTTGTATAAGTGTTTGTCACTGGTCAGCTAATATTCTACTTATTTGGTAAATTATGCTTATTTTTTTTACCTAAAATACCCATTCTTAATGTTTTTCTCTTAATGTTTTTAATCTTGAAAAGTGTATCCCCCATATGCATAAATAATCGTATTTTTAATGGTTTAAATAATTTTTATTCTACAGTAGTAGTGACATGTTTGATGTCACCAAGTATTTTTTTTTTATTATTCAGGGCCCGGTTGTTCAAAACTCAGTTATATCTTTAACCGCTAGTTAAGTTAATTTAACCCACCGTTAACTGTAACGGCACTGTTATCTTGTTGTTTAAAACTCTGTTAATATTAACCAGCTGTTAACTTCAGATTCAGATTTATTGTCATTACAACAAATACAATGCAAGTGCAGGCCATTCAGTGCAAAGACCCAAAAAAAATTAATAATTGAAAACTATGATACTAAAAATTATTAATATAAATAGATAAAAAGAACAGAGAAAGAAGAAAAAACAAGATCATTATTAGAATTTAAATTGGAATAAAAAAAGCACATTATAGAAAACAGACTAAAGCAACTATTGACATAAAGTGCACACAAGTCAAGTATTGCATATTGTATATTGCATGTAATGGTGTATTGCACATATTCTAGAGAGTAATTATTTAGGGCTCTTACCGCTGTTGGATAAAAGCTTTTGTTCACTCTGTTTGTCCTGGTTTTAATGGCCCTGCATCGTCTGCCTGACGGCAGTAGCTCGAACATAGTAGCCCTGGTGCTCCTATTCCTTCAGAACGCCACTGGCTCTCCTGAAACAAAAAGGGGGCTTGCCCAACATTTAGTGGAAGGTTATTCCAAAGAGGTTACCTGTGATGTTTCTTGTTTGCTTTCAAGTGAATAGCGGTTAATTATTTAATTTAACTTACAGTAATTTCTGGACTATAAGCCACAACTTTGTTTCACTTGCATTCGACCCTGCGACTAATACAAAGGTGCTGCTTATCCATCATATCACAAGGGGGCGCACTATAAAGGAAACGCAAGAGCGTCAGGCAGAGCATAACAAACCAAGTGAGCCCAAATACAGTAGGAGAGACAGAACAATAGCGAGACAATTTACGCCCTTATTATGGAAAAGGAAGTAGCGGGAACCCGGTGCGGTAACATTAAAAACACCAGCGGCTTACATTCAGGTGTGGCTTATATGTGTAACAAACTCGAGTATTCCCCAAATTTAGCTAGCGGGGCTTATCGTCAGGTGTGCCTTATAGTTCAGAAATTACTGTAATTTAAATCTAAATTAAATATAACAATAATAATAAATTGGTTTATTAATTTTAATTTAAAACAGTAACTGCAAATAAAAGATGAAAAACACACATATAAGTATGTAAATGTAAAGACAAATAATTTGAAACTATTTTTTCAAAATATTACACAAAAAAATACTAATTAGTCAAAAATATAAATATGTTAGACAAAAAAAAAAAGAGAAACAAAAACATGCAATACTATGTGCTACAAAATATTGGCAAAAAATACACAAATATTACACAAAACATTCACTGAAAATACACACATAAATTATAATTAATACAAAAACACAAAAATAAATTATTTCACAAAAACTCCTAAATTGCTTCAACAATTGATTGAATAACATTTTCTTCATCAGCAAAAAACTTTCTGCTTCTTTCCTTTTTCGGTGAGTGCCAGGGGTTGTTTGGATAGTATCCATTTCTTTCGCCTACATGGAAGTAAACAAACAAAGGAATTGTGGGATATATCAGTGCTAACCAGTGACGTAAACGGCATGGTTATCTTTGACGGTCCCGTTAATTAACAGCATGACTAATGCATATTTAACGTTTGGTTAGTTAACGGCGGGTTAAGAAGTTAACCGGCGGTTGGGGGTTAAACAGTGGTTAAAATAACCGAAAATTGAACAACTGGGCCCAGATGTGTAAAAGTATGCAGTAACCAGCAGTCTGTTAACTTGTTCAATGATTTGTGTATTTTTTTTTGTTAAGTGGTCTGTAAGTGCTTCTCTTCATATCCTCTCTGCATGCCATTCCACTTTTTACCCTTTCACATCATTATTATTAATCTATTATTATTTTACATGCCTGTCTATCAATACTTGTTTTTCCATCTCTCTTCAATTTTCTCTCTGGTCCTTTTCCCTCACTTTGCTTTTCCTTCCCTTGTGTGTTTTAATTCTCAACTCCTCGACTCACGTCATTAAAGCTTCCCAACTTTCTGGTCACCTAGTGACACTCCGTTGTACAACCTGGAACCCTGTGAGCCTCTGCCCTTCGACGTCACACGTTTCCGTGGCCTCACAGCCTCGCTCCTTTTGGATCTCACCTACCTTACCAGCATCCATGAGGAAACAGCTGCCAAGCTCAGTGCACGGCGCCATGAAAAGAGGCATCGCAATGCACACTCGACAGGACACGAGCCAACAAGTAATGAAGACAAAGCAGACAATGAAGTGCCCAACCATAATGAACTAAGGGACAATGTTTGCACTGGATCTGCAACACTACAAAGTACCACTACCTGTGACCTGCGTGTGTCTCATAGTCTGGATGAGGTCAAGGCTCATGTGGCACCCAAGACCGAGAGTGACATTTCCTCAGCTGGTGCTGGTGCATTGGGCGGAAATGACACGGTTTTTCATGCTCCTGTTGAGGGGAGCAGAAAAAAAGGCCACGAGCATGGCTCCCGTAGCCATGAGCCGTATCCCTCTTATACTCCTACCCAGTCGGAGATCCATGCGGTTCAGCTTTCCTATCTCTACTTGGGAGCCATGAAGACCCTCAGTGTCCTGCTTAGCTGCAGCAAGTATGCTGAGCTTCTCCTTATACCAAAGGTACTGTGGCTTGCAAAAATCTAGAGGACCAAAACTGGCCATTTTAAAATAAATGAATTAATTAACTAATTAATACAAGTGAAAATAAAAACAGCTATAAAAATATAATTCAAATATTAAATACAGAAAATAAATATAAATGGTTATAAAAATAAATATATATATATATATATATATATATATATATATATATATATATATATATATATAAAACAACTTGCTCGACTTCTCAGTTGTGGTGACAGTGGACAAGATAGTCGTCCATTGCTTGTTCGCCGACCCGCTCACTCGAGACTGCCCCCTCATTTGAATAACATGTTGTGCTGACAGCGCGTCTGCAGCATGAAATAAATGTGAGAGCAGAGTGTTTTTATTTATTGATATTTAATTCTATTTATATATAAAAATATATATATTTAATTCCATGTTTATTTTTATTTTTTGAATCTTGTTCTTATTTTTGTATTTATTTTTACTTTATTATTTATTTATGGATATATATATATATATATATTTATTTATTTATTTATTTATACATATATATATATATATATATATATATATATATATATATATGTATATATATATATATATATATATATAGTGTTATTGCCATTATGTTTATTGTATTAATTTAATTAATGAATTATATTTTTTATATCCATTTTTATTTTCACTTTGATTTATTTTTTTATTTGTTTATTAATTTTTTAATTTCGGCCGTTTTGGTCCTCCATAATAACTCTTTCATAATCTTTTTTTTTTTTCAAATTCAGACTTTGTTTAATCAAAGAATTAGTTCAGTGAAAACACTGTCAAATTTACAAAGTAGTTGTGTAAGATATTCATTCTAAAAATAAATAAATTCCCATCTCTACAATTAAGTCAAAATGTGGATTTTTCTCCCTGACTACGGGTTGTAGACTGACACTCTCATTCTGATTTAAAATCTGATATAAAATTCAAACCTGTTATCTTCCCTTTAGGTGTTACCAGAATCCACTGGACATAATGCGGATGTGAATGCCAACGCCAGTGCAAGCACAACTGCAACATCTCCAATATGCCAAGAAGAGGTGGAGATGCGAGCTGCTCTTCAATTTCTCATGCGTAATATGGTGAAGCGGGCAGTCCTGCGCTCCCCCATCAAGCGTGCTCTGGGGCTGTCAGACCTGGAAAGGGCACAGGCCATGATCTACAAGCTTGTGGTTAATGGGCTGCTGGAGGAACCCACTGGGGCAAAGGCTAAACCTGGTGAGTTTTTTGTTTATTTTTAAAGTTATCAAAATTCGTTTTGGATTAGTACATTCAGTACGCTGCTTCTGATAGTCATGTTTTAATGCCATCATCATGTATGCAAAATGCATAGTTAAAAAAAATACTCAAGCACAGTGTGTGTTTTTCTTCTTGTTGTAAAATTATTTTCTGCCTGATGCTTTTTTTTACTTTATTGCTACTGCTTTGATATTGTCTGTAGGCCTAATTTTATGCATATAACACAAAATAAAAGTACACAAAATAAAGGGCATGTTTGCGTGTCTGTTTTAGGTGTGAAAATTGAGCCAGAGAGTGAAGGTGAGGGTGTAGACGGGGAACAGCTGGTCCAGACACCAGTCACCACCAGCCCCTCTGCCTCGAGTACCACCTCCTTCATGAGCTCCTCTCTAGAGGACACCACCACTGCAACGACACCTGTCACAGACACTGAAACAGTCCCTGCCTCAGAATCTCCAGGGGTCATGCCTCTCAGCCTTCTCAGGTTAGATCATATGCTGTGCGCAGTCATTTTGCAAGTCTTATCATGATATGATGATTTCAAGGAGCAGCACTCCTGCTGTGTAACACAAAATGGCTTGTGATTCTTGTTGTTTGACAGATGCCAGTCTGTCATTCTTGCCTTTTAAGCAACGTGCAGAACCTATTAACATATTCTATGCAGTGGTGCAACACTTTTGTGCGACCCCTATTTTGGCCATAGCTTAACTGAATTGGAACTCCAAATGTGTTAGTCTGACTCTTAACTTTAATTACGTAGCAGCATGACCACGAAACTGACTTGGTCTAGCTCATCCGGGGGATCCCAGGGTGTTCCCAGCTGATTTTCATGGCAACCGTTTCACACACTGCTGCGAACAGCTCCAGTGAGAGTTGGAGATTGCATCTTGATTAAGTTAACAGTACGACATAATCTGCAAAAAGCAGAGATGCAATGCTGAGGCCACCAAATTGGAGCCTCTCAATGTCTCAGCTGGGCCTAGAATTTCTGTCACCTTGGCAGAGTCCAACCCTCAACAACACTGAGCAATAGTTCAACTGTGACCTAAAATCTAAAGCATAGCGGCATATATGGTATCAGAGGCGGACATATTTCAACCAATAATTTGATGCCCCTCCCAAGCATTTGCTGTTTATACAGAAACAATGCAAGAAGTAGTTTAATGTCTTTGCTCAAACAAGATGACTTATTATTTATTGATTCATTTAATTACAATTAGCTAATGACCAATTTAAAAAAAAAAAAAAAAAAAAAGATCAATAAACCTACTATAAACTGTCATTTTAAACTACTCTGAAGTGTGGATTGGATTATGGATTGATGATTTTTTAAAATTTCATTTATGAATTTGAAGTGATTTTCTGTTGGCACAGGCAAATGTTCTCTAGCTACCCAACAACCACCTTGGTTCCCACTCGGCGAGCACAGACGCCCCCGGTGTCATCTTTGCCAACATCGCCTTCTGATGAAGTTGGCCGCAGGCAGAGCCTCACCTCCCCTGACTCACAACCTAGCAGACCACAAAACCGATCTGGTACCTGTAAGTGCCAATATCATATTCACATAACTTTGCCTGTCACTATCAGTGGTGCGAGATTTTGGATTTTTGTTTTTATTTGTGTGTTTTTTTTTTTATATATATATATAAAATATTAATCGCAAATTAAATAATTGGAATGTAATTAAACCATAACCTGGCAATAGCCAGATTGATAAAGGTAGTCCTTCACATTATCAATCTGGAGCTTCACTCTGCAGATCCATTCGGGAAAGGAGGGACTTGCTGTACAATACTTAGCTACTTAGACGATGCGGCATAATGTGCACGTTTGTTTTGACCAATCAGGGCAACAGACGAAAATGTCATCTTCAGTATGCTCTTAGGTTGGGAAAAAAAACACGAACCACTTCACCAGATAAAAATGCACAAAGCACCTCTCGTTGTTCAACATTCAACAAGGAAATGGTGAGTAATTCTGCGAGAACAGAATTAATTGCAGAGGCCATTCGTCTCTATTAGGTTTGTTTGTTTCCCCCGGAGTCGGCGCTTCCTGGTTTCATCACAGCTGCGTGTCCCGCCCTAATCAATGTTTGATTGGTCCTGCCTTATTGTATTCTCGTAGTATTTCTAAACAAATACCCCGAGGATTCAGCTTGCTAGCAAGGTTAATTAAACCATGTCATTAATTCCGATTAAAATTTCAACTCACTGACAATCGTAATATTGATTTTCCTTGATGTTTAATTCTACTCACTAACCGCAGCTGTTTGTTTTTTTTGTTTTTTTTATTCAGCTCTATCAGACCCCACCAGCCGGCTGTCAACATCTCCACCCCCTCCTGCAATTGCTGTGCCGTTGCTGGAGATGGGCTTCTCCTTGCGCCAAATCACCAAAGCTTTGGAGGCAACTGGTCAGTCTCTACTCAATGGCTGTTCTTGCAGTTCATTGTTGAAACATAGTCATTATTAAAGAACAACATCGTAACCAAGATTTTTCAAATACAAATTTCAAATAAAGACTAGAGCTGCGAGCAGCTATAAAGGGCCCTCGCAGCCCGGGCCACTTTGGGGTACTGGCACGTTGGGGTAGTGGCACATTCGAAGCAGAATTTCGTTGAAAATGGCATAATAAACCTTTACATATGTATGTATTTATTTTTTGCCAGGTGTGATGAATGTGTAAAGCTCAACAAGTTATGGTCAATGATAAGATCCTCAAAAATCAGCATCCTTTTTTAATTATTTTTGCAATGAGTTTCCCCGTTGGAAATTTTTAAAGTATATATATATATATACACCCACACACACATCATAGTTTTACTCATAGCACAATATTGCTTTTATTGTCCATAGAGGGCATCAAAAATGAATAAATGAATAAATAAAAAGTACATATGTACGGATAGGTCTGTGTGTTTTTTGCCAGATGTGATGAGTATGCAAAGCTCAAGGAGTTATGGTCAATAAGATCCTCAAATATCAGCGCCCTTTATTTTTTATTTTTTGGGCAATAAGTTTCTCCGTTGGCATTTTTTAAAGTGTGTTTATTTATATATATATATATATATATATATATATATATATATATATATATATATATATACACACACACACACACACACACACACACACACACATCATAGTTAATTTTGCTCATAGCACAATATTGCTTTTATTGTCTATAGAGGGCATCAAAAATGAATAAATTAATAAATAAAAAGATCATATGTATGAATAGGTCTGATGCTATTGAATATTTTGAGTGGTTGAAAGTAAAAGAATATTCATAAATGACTTGACATAAATGAGTTATCACACTTACAAAGAGTATCCAAATTTTGGACGAAATACTTTATGTGGGGTATTTTATTATTATTTTTTGACCCAAATGCTAGGTGGCGCTGTATTTATAACTTAATGTTGTCATAGTGATATCTTCAGGTCGTGACGATAAACATACATGTGAATTTTGGGATTTTTTGGAGCATGTACTGGGGAGTTAAGCATTTCCCCTTTCATGGTGAAGGAAATATGAAACACGTCAAAGGAAAATCTTTCTTTTTTTTATTATAATAATTGCCTGTAGGTAGGGCTATCAGTGAGATAAAATCTAAGTTTGTAAATGTCTACAGGGCTGGACTCATCAAATGTGTGAAATTTTGAGAAGATAGGATCATCTGGGTGCAGTCAAAGCAGCTTTTTTTGTTACGATGAATCATCAGACTTTACGGCACCGTAACGGCCACGCCCTTTTGCAAAAAGTTACAATATTCGGTCTGAAGCATGATCAACATCTTAAGGCTTTTCTGACAAAATTTCAACCGGATCTCTTCAACGGTCTCGGTGTAGCAGATGAAAACGTAAATTAAGACATTTCTTGTCACCACTCGGTGGCGCTATATGTATAACCAAATTTTATCATATAGATGTTTTCAGGTCTGTGACTGTAAAGATAAATGTTAAGTTTGGGATTTTTAGGAGCTTGTACAGGGGTGTTATTAAGCATTTCCTCTTTCTTGACAAAATAAATTTTAAAGCCAATATTTGCTCGTCACATAGTATATCGAATACTTAAGATTCGATATACTATGTGACAAGCAAATATTGACCAATTTTTGTCCCAGGTGTTGAGATGATACATACCAAGTTTGAAGTCAATCTGATGAAAACGGTCGCTGCTCGGGTCCTAATCATAATGGTTTGATACGTTGAATGGTTAAACATCTCTTCTTTTCCAGGTGCAAGAGGGGAAGCGGATGCCCAGAACATCACAGTGCTCGCAATGTGGATGATCGAACATCCTGGTACAGACGACGGGCGTGAGGAGCCTCACACAAGAGGCAGTGGAGTTGATGTCTCTGACTCACCGTGTCCAGGAGCAACAGCATCTGCTGGAGGCAAATCTCGGGACAGAAACACCTTTGTTCCTTCACCTGGAGACAATGCTGATGTTTCTGAAATGGAGGAGGGCTTTAGTGAGAGGTACAACTGCGTTGAAATACTTAGTCTTTTGTGTGTTTGAATTTGATATACTAAAAGCACAATTTCCTTTATAAAATTAACTGAACCGAATTTTGTGGTAGCCGGAGTTTTAACTGACAAGTTATAAATGAAATGTTAAAATAATTATCTGTGTGTGCGCACTGTAGTCCTGAGGGACAAGAGGTGGATAATGCATCAGCTTCTAGTGGTGTTCCACTGAGAGGACGTTCTGCTGTTTCTAGGAAGCACCACTTTGACTTGGCTGCACGCAGACTGTTTGCCCGTGCTGGTGAGAATTACACATCTTTACAGTTGATAAAGTCAAATCCTAAATTAAGATACCGCTTCTTGACCCCATTTTATTTTCCTCCTCTCTGTTAGCTGGATTGTACCGGTCAGTGCAGGCCCAACACAGCCAGTCACGCAGGGAGGTCCCATCCCACCTGCCGCAACAAGACCCCGGTGCCCTTTATGACTTCAACCTTCTGGATGAGGAGCTTGAGATGGACCTGGATGAGGAGACAATGGAGGTCATGTTTGGCCAGGACCTTGCCAGTGACACTGACATTCTGGGAATGTGGATCCCGGAGGTACTGGACTGGCCAACATGGGTGTGTGTGACTTTATGCTATGAACAGAGGGCTGCCATCATAAGTCAGGTTTTACTTGCCCTGCAATACCTCTCACTCACAATCAAGTCAAATGAGTGTGCTGAATTCTGTTCTAGTATTATTAGTATTATTCAGCCTTTTTCTTTAACTTGCTGATGGCATGACTTTACCTGCTCTTCTACATTTTATTGAAATGTAGTGTCATGAATGTTGTCTGTTGCTTGAGAATATTATTTCACTTAGCCTAACACTACACTGCACTAACATCTGTCATTAACTAATGCATACCATTGCATGAATGCTCAACTTAATATTCTATAGTAATTTATGTTATGTAAATACAGTATATGTTTATTTTAATATATGTCAATGTGTTTCTTTGTGACATTGCCACACATCACAGCATGTATGTGAGACAGATGACCGCGATGAAATGGTGGTGTGCGAACTGTGTGAAGCAAATGTAGCCAACTTCAATCAACATATGAAGAAAAGCCACCCCGGTTGCGGTCGCAGTGCCAACCGGCAAGGATATCGCAGTAATGGCTCCTACGTCGATGGCTGGTTTGGAGGGGAGTGTGGCAGTGGAAACCCCTACTACCTTCTTTGTGGTGCCTGTAGAGAGAAATATTTAGCCATCAAAAGCAAGGCAAAAGTTCCAATTGTGGAAAGGTAGGCATACATTTATGAAATGCATTTTCAATGTCAATGTTGGTAGCTCACAGTCAGTTTTCTGTTCAATTCTTAGCTCTGGCCTTTCTTGTGCAATTTGCGTATATTTCCCATTCCTGCATGAGTTTTCCTCACATACTTTGGTTTCTTCCAAAGACATGTGTTTTAATATTGTTAATATTTTAATTAATTATGGTTAATTGAAGACTAAATTGCCCAAAGGTGAATAGTTGTTTTTCAAAATGAGTCCTGCGATTGACTGCCGATCAGTCTACTGACCAAAGTCAACTGGGGTACGTTCCAGTTAGACCCTTTATTTTAAGTGTACTACTTGTAAATAAAAGCAAGGCTCAAAATAACTTCTTTTTTTTTTTTTTTTTTTTTTGCAGAACAGTTTTTCTATTCAATGACTTCATTTGAGGAGCTATTTCCTAATTATGGAGCATATTTTTTTTGCAGTTTAACACCAGAGACCAAAAGCAAGAATTTTATTAAACAAAGATACAACAATGTAACAAATGAAAAATTGGTTTTGTTTTAATCAACAGTTTCTTGAATTTGCATTGTATATATTTTCTTGTGGTGAAATATTTTCTGTGGAGCAATTTCAAACATAAATTTATGTTAAAACTTGTGTTTGTGAATGGGTTGTATAGTGTTCTATCAAAGCTCAATTGATTATAATTTTATTTTATTTTTTTTTAAACACATAAGAACTATTGTAATGTAATTTAGCATTTTTTTGCCCCAAAAATCAAAATAAAGACTCAAGACTATTCTTGCTATTCACTGTGTTTTGATGAGGCCAAAATGCAGATTTTGCCTCGCACACTGATGCGAAAAAGTTTTTCCGAGCTTTGAAATAGCATTTGATGTTTTTTTTAAGTAGGTAAATGTTTAGTAGGGACATTTATTTAATGTTTCTTGATTTTGTCATTTTAGATATAAGGGTCAAGCTCCTGACCTTCTGGGAAAGCAAGACAGTGTCTATGAAGGTACAGTATCTTTGAAGCAAGAACATGATAAAAATATAAGGGCCTGATGTAGAAAAAAATCCAAATAGTGACTAGCTACAGTATTGCATGTTCACTCTTAACAGATTGCACCGTTGGTGATGAGCGCTTTGTGCATGATCTAAGATTGTGATCTTTTACTTAGATCATTGAGTGCACTCATTTTAACAAGTTGTGCACACTGTTGGCCACAGGTGTAAAAATAGTGGAGCCTACCTTATTTAGAAGTGTGTTTTTAGCATTATGTAGCTCTGATGATTTTTACCATAGAGCATTTAGTATTATATTGCAAGCAAAGTTTGATGTGATGGAATTTGTAGTGTTGATAGAATAGGCAAATAAACATTACTGAGTTATAGAAAATATTTCATTTTGCCAATAATTTTGGGGAAGCCAGCATCTGTAAGATATAACCTGTCCCGAATGCTTGGCAATTCAAAGTATGTGCCCAACTGCCCATCCTGCATAGCATTGTTTAAATTTTGGGACAGCACATCAAGAAATCTGCTTTGGAAGAGCACCAATTGTCACAGTGTGCTGAAATGACCTGTTGAAAAGAGTTTTGTCATGGTTGACAAGGCATTATTCCTTGCAATTGCCGATCAAATGATATGTCATGCCCTAAGTTTTACGGATGGGTGAGTACTGATGCCAGGTGTTGGTACCTGGGCGATACCAGGCCTTATTTCAAGGTTTTGTACTCACACCGCCCTCTTGTGGTTGTTTTACGATCAGGGACTAGAAATTCAAAATTTAAAGAATTGAAAATTGTCCTTAATTTAATGCAGTTTTGAGGAAAAATGCTATCTTGTGACATATAGGCCTTTCTTTAAAATTATCTTTTGTTGTTTTTTTTCGGGGGGGGGTAATGTTATGTATCAAAAATTCTAGTGGTATCGTTCACTATTCAGGAGTACAGTACTTGTACTTGTATCAGTCTGAAAAAAACGTATCAAACATCCCGGCTAATTTCTGCATCTGAGATTCCCCCCCAAAAACATTTTTACACAAGCCGCGCCTATAATATATAAATATATATTAATAATACATGGTGATAAATAATAATAAAGCGAAGTAGCCGATATATGTACTTTTTTTATGGGTAACTATAGCTGTTTGCGCCTTTAAATCAGGCGTACTTTGTAGTAAGGAAATTACGGTACTCCTCCCGTACGTGCAAAATGAACTGCGCATAAATTTTGTGCGTTTGCCTGTCTGGGTGCTCCAAGTTAGTTGATCACGTTCCACATCTGTTTGTGTGAGTAAACCTTAAGTAAAGGCCCTAGGTATGTTTTACATTGCTCTTTGAATTCACATCATTTTGTGTCTGTTTGTGACATCCCAGAGGACTGGGACATGATGGATGTTGATGAAGATGAGAAGCTAACAGGGGAAGAGGAATTTGAGCTTTTGGCAGGTCCATTGGGTCTGAATGAACGCAGGACTGTCCCAGAGGCTGTGCAGTTCCCTGATAGTGACCCTTTGGGGGCCTCTGCAGCCATGGTAACTGCCACCAACAGTATGGAGGAGACACTGCTGCAGATTGGTGAGTGTGTTCTCAATATATCGTTTGCCTAATTCATGTTTTACTTAGTAGCATTGTATCATTTCCACTCACTAGATCAGGGATGTTATGTGAGATACTTTCAACTCCTATCACCACGTTATGTGGCCGCCTTAAAGAAACATCAGGGACAGGGGTACACATAAAAAAGTTGCCGTGGTTCTCAAATGAGCACCAGATGTCGTTGTTTGGTGCTCATTTTTTCCAGATCCAGCAGCATCATGGATGAATTTAAGGGCACACTCACACTAGGGCCATTGTACCGTGCCCAAGCATACTTGCTGCTAAACTCCGGTAGTTTGAGCGCAATCGATTCGCGCCTGAGTACGGTTCGGATCCCCAGTTTAGCATGATGGGGAGAGGTGGGCCAGAGAACGGTACAGTTGGCTGCACATGCGGACAGCCGCGGCGAGTAGTCGCTGTGCAAACGTAACCACGACGTCACGTGCGTGCGACGTATATAGCGAGCAACCTGAACTGTTGACCATAAAACATCCAGAGCGTCCCCACCAAAGAGATAGCAGCAGCAAAGGGCTCACTTTGGTCTGATGGTGAAGTGCAGCCCCCCTTAATGACGTCTTCTTCTTGCGTGAATCAATGTGATGACGTATATTTAGGAGGCAACTGGGCCCAGGCACGGTTTGGTTCGAGTAATGTGAGTGCGGGTCAGAGGGAGACAGGGGAGGGGGGCTATCAGGCTTCAGTACGGTACGGAAGAAACGGCCCTAGTGTGAGTGCACCCTAAGAGCTACGGCACATCTGGGTAATTGTTATCATTAAAATGTGTATATACTGTATGTCATTTTTATATAACTGAATAAACTTTTTTTTCCTGTTTTCCAGTTTTTATTTCCTAATTACAACAACAAATACCAGGCTTTCACAATGGTAACATATTAAAAGAACGCAATTTACTGTTTTATAAAACAACATTAAATTCATATTTAACATAATTGAGTTGCATGTCCCATTTGTAAAATTAATTGCAAGACATAATGTCCAAAGTTTGGAATCATTTTACACTTGGAAAAAAAAAATGGAGGTAAATTGTGCTCTGCGTACTGCAAATTATAACTGTTGGATATCTCTTAGCATATTGATTGCATCAGGTGAATCCTCATACCTCCATAACCATCACTTTTCACTAAACCAAAAAATAAAACAAAGGCATGTTGAACTATTAATATTGCATTATTAAAGACAGCAAGGGATTTTTGACTCTTTAGATTGGTCAATAATTTGTAAAAATAACATACCTGGAGACTGACTAATAGTGTCGATTTGTGGGAGGCACAATCATTTACAAAATTTGTATGTAGGAAGTTTCAGCAAAACGCAGATGAAATCTTTGATAAATGTGTACATTATGTAAATTGTCATCCAGACAGTGCTCAAACACAATCAAGTTACCAAACCAGTTAGCATAAGGTGCATTTATTTGCAGGTTGTCAGATATCAGTGGACAAGAGTTCTTCAGGCAGGGTAACGCTTGGGGAACAGGCAGCCGCACTGCAGAACCCCCATGACCGAGTGATGGCCCTGAGAAGGGTGACTTCTGCAGCCCAAGTTCTGCTTGCACGGACCATGGTGATGCGAGCCCTGTCACTGCTATCTGTCAGGTAGTTTTCACTCGCACACATAGGCAGAAGCCCCCTATTGTACTGTACTGTGCATTCACTAAAGCAAATGGAAACAACATAACACAGTACGTGTACAACGTAGTTTTCTTTGTTTGATGATGATGATGATAATGGTCATACATATGTGTAATAAGTATCCCTCTCTCCCAGCGGTTCAAGCTGCAGCCTTGCAGCTGGCCTGGAGTCACTTGGTTTAACAGATATCAGGACTCTGGTCAGGTTCATGTGCCTGGCGGCAGCAGGCCGGGCCGGGCTTTCTACCGGTCCGACAGCAGCCTCTGGCCATGCTGAAAGGACACGTGGAGCTGCCAAGGCCAGCAAACCCATTTCCTGTCTAGCTTATCTTAGCACGGCAGTGGGCTGCTTGGCCTCCAACAGCCCCAATGCTGCCAAATTGCTGGTGCAGCTCTGCACTCAGGTACTTTTCACTTGCCAAATTTGAAATGCTTGATAAAACTGAAAGCAAGTCTTTTCATGATTTAATTTACAATAAACGTTTCCTTGTTATCCTTGTATCATGTCATTCTCTTTCATTCTCCTGATCCTATTTAAAGCATCACGTCGTTGATTCTGTGCTCTCCATAGTATAGTTAGTTTCATCCAATACTTGCATGAACAGTACAGGCTTTAATTTTGGTGTTTAGCACAATTGAAGAGATAACCAGGCCAGGTTAAAGGTCTACATTTTTATAAGAATCTGTGTTTTAAGTGTAAGTAAAATGCCCTACTTTGTCATATTGCTGGTGTCAGACCAGGGACCTCCTATGTCACAACTTGGTAAATTTCATGTTTTTGCACAAATCTATTCTTTTGGTCAGTCCACACGTGAGTGTTACAAATTATTGACCAATCTAAATTTGAACAAGCATGCCATTTTTGGGGGTCTCCTGAAAAGTGATGATTTGGGAGCTGTGAGGAATCCCCTTAACGCCAGCGATATGCAGTAATATCTGCATCCTCGTTGCTGCATTTTGCTGCAAATTGAATTTGCTGTCATTGTTGGGACTTTTATCTTTCATTTCCAGAATCTGATCGCCGCAGCGACAGGCATGAATCTGACAACAGTAGACGATCCAGTCCAGAGAAAATTCCTACCCAGCTTCCTTCGAGGTGTGGCAGAGGAGAACAAGCTTATTACCTGCCCCAACTTTGTAGTGACGCAGGCACTTGTAGCGCTCTTGGCAGATAAAGTGGCAAAACTCAGGCCTGCTTATGACAAGGCTGATGTGGAGAAAAGAGGTGTGTTGTCTTTGCATAGAAGAGTTGATTAGATACTTAGTTACTTTTACATTGACATTTGCTACTACTTGTACTACAGTTTCTCTCACAATTTACACATTTATTGTCTTGATGCATTAAAATGATGTTAAAAACACCAAAACAAAGTATTTTAATCTAGCTGTTATTGTGTGCTGCTGTCCATTTTTGTGGTTGATATGATGTGTACATTTTAGGCCTTATCACCTAATTATAATAAAAAGTAGATGGTCATGTTCAATTCATCAGATAGAACTCACATTGATTATTCACTGTATGTCAGTTTGCCACCTTTTAGTTCACCTTTCTCACA
The DNA here is from genome assembly GCF_051991255.1 of Vanacampus margaritifer. NCBI lineage: Eukaryota > Metazoa > Chordata > Actinopteri > Syngnathiformes > Syngnathidae > Vanacampus > Vanacampus margaritifer. The sequence continues at coordinate 5,067,396 of NC_135435.1, forward strand.
TCACCTTTTTTTTTTACATACTTTTGTGTCTGTCTGTCTGTCTGTTCTTTACATTCTGTCACTCACGGCCAATCCTTGTCATCTTGTGTTCCATGTCAAGCAGGTCTAATTGCGCATTTGTATGCCCATCCTTCCCATAATCCCTCCGCTGTAGGCCCTCTGGAGCTGGCCAATGCTCTGGCAGCCTGCTGCCTGTCCTCCAGGCTTTCTTCACAGCATCGACAGTGGGCCGCCCAGCAACTGGTGCGCACACTTGCTGCCCATGACCGCGACAATCAGGGCAGGCCACAGACCTTTGCCGATATGGCAGGGGACCTGCGAAAGTGCTCCTTCATCAAGTTGGAAGCTCATCAGAGCAGGGTGCGTTGTCATTAAAATGCTCATTTGCTGGTTTAGATCTACTCTGATATTCAAACGCATTTCTTATGACTTAGGTCCTCACATGCTGTTGGTGCAAAAAGAAAGGCTTGTTGGCAACTAGTGGCAATGATGGCACAGTCAGGGTGTGGAATGTTACCAAAAGCCAGTATACCCTCCAGCAGACCTGTGTCTTCAATAAGGAGTAAGACAACAAATCCCAAAACCTTGTACAACCCTGTACAAGAAAAACTAATCACTCTTTATCACTCTGATTTTTGTTCTGCAAAAAAAATGTTCCGTTTTGTACTCTTTCAACAATATGCATTTTTTCTAAAAACACTGTTTCTTGAGTGCAACTTCAGTAGTCAAATGCTCTCCATCAGTTGGATGTTTAACATTCAGTTTGATACTTATTTATGCACAAAGTTCACTTTTATATTCTTGTTTCAATAGTCACAATAATAAATCCTCTAATCGTCTAAAGATTGTCTTTTTTTATTTTTTTTATTTATTTATTTTTTTTTTTTTTTATCTCTTTTCGTATCAGTGATGGTTCTTCAGTGGAGGGCCGGACATGTTTGGGATCACCCAGTGACTTTTGCCTTTCTCCACTGACTTGGAGTGTGACTGGAAAATATCTTGCATCTGCTATGGAGAAAATGGTCAACATCTGGCAAGTTAATGGTAAACATTCAACCTAGTCTTAACATTGTAAATATGTTATTTTTAAATGAGGATCAATAAGTAGTATAATAACTAGTGTAGTACAGTATTTGTGGTGCCATAAAACTGTCATTGAAGATATGACGTTGTGTGCCAAACAAATCATGCAAGTGACTTGCTGAGGCAAGCCCTGACGAGACAGGCCGAAAATCACAACAACAATTCAATATTTTATGACTAGCTTCCTATTTCCACTTTGAAGGTGGCAAAGGCCTTTTGGATGTGCAGCCCCACTGGGTTTCAGCACTAGCTTGGCCTGAAGATGAAGCAGAATCTTTGTGGTCTGGAGAACCCACAGACATGCTTCTGGTGGGTCGAATGGATGGATCGCTAGGCCTCATTGAAGTACTGGATTCCTGCAGTATGCACCGCACTGAACTAGAGCACTGCTACAGGAAAGATGGTACAGCAAATGTGTTATAGTTGTTTTTGTTAATGTCTTAATGATGGTTTTAACAGTATTGGGAATGACAAAACCACAACTGTTAGGGGTAGGACACGTGTGTTAATGATAATTTATTTTTATTTTTTTAGTGGCAGTGATGAACATTGCCTGGTACAGAGAAGACAAGCCTTTTGCAGTGGGCTATGCAGATGGCAAGCTACTGATTGGATCCAAAGAACCCTTAGAACAAGGAGCTATTGTGGTTATTGATGCTCACAAGGTGTGTGTGTGTGTGTGTGTGTGTGTGTGTGTGTGTGTGTGTGTGTGTGTGTGTGTGTGTGTGTGTGTGTGTGTGTGTGTGTGTGTGTGTGTGTGCGTGCGTGCGTGCGTGCGTGCGTGCGTGCGTGCGTGCGTGCGTGCGCATCACTTAGCCTTAAAAAATAATAATTATAGTCAATTTACAATCTGCAAGTTCTCAAAAAATATAATCTGCATGTTTTTCAGGAATCAATCACTAATATGAAGTGGAGTCCAACAGGTCAAATCTTGATGACATGCGCCAAAGAGGAGACTGTGAAGCTTTGGGCCAATGCTGACTCGCATTCTGAACTGGGCACAGGCTGGCATTGTTTAATGAGTCTTAAACAATCCTCCCCGGTTAATGGGGTTGCCTGGTGCAGTTTACCTGGATGTGGGCCAAAACCCCTCAACATGCTAGCTATGTAGGTCATTATCAAGAAATAATATCAATGCTGTTGAACAATTTCCTGAAATATGGAAAGGTGAAGACATAGAGTTGATCAATATATGAACTTCTATGACCATACAATAAATAACATCTAGATTTATACTTGAGTAATGTGCAACTATAACCCAGAGTTAACGGGGGTTCACAATCAAGAATGTTTTAGTGTACATTTTTGGGGGGCATTGCATATCATCTAACCAATGATACGTAAAATATAAACTGAACAGATTTTCTCTTAAATGTAATCGACCCTGGTTTTCAAAATAACCCATTAGGAACTTGCAATACATAAGTGATTGTATGATATAGGGAACCATTCAGCAACGCTTTTGCACCTGAGAGCTACTTCCTAGATAATGAGTAATATGAAGGGCCACCATTTTAATACTATACTCCTGATTCTGAACAAACAAATTCTCTCAAATTATATCTTAAATCATTTTCTGTGGTTTTATTAATAATTAATGATTTCCATTCATGTGAAGATACTGATCATGTTAACGATTTCTCACAATAATTAAGAAACAGACAAAAAGACAAGAAATAACATTTAGCACCATTTCTATAAATTTCTGCCAGTGTTTCCATTGTTAAATGATCACCTGTACAACATTCCAAGAAAATCACAATGTTTAATCAGTCATGAGTGATTTTTAGAACAGGGCAGTGAGCTACTCATGTGGTCCTTGGGGTTACCTGGTGCCTACAGGCACCACGTTGATCTACTTTAGGTAAATTAGGCTCAGTTGCCATTAGGAAATATTTTAGTCGTGCCCAATTTATGGTGTGCTGGACACATCTTGGGATTTTGTGCCTTCCTGAACTTATTGAAGCCAAAGCCATTAAAAAATAAATAAATGAATAGTTTGGTAAACCATGCACATGCAAAAATAACCTGTTCTACCCAAAAATGTAAATCAGGGAGTCATACTTGTTGAAGTAAATATCGTGTGTATATTCTTTACCCTTTCAGAACCCAGAATAATTGTTTATTTCGTTCTTGCCACAAATTTGCAAAATTTGTATTGAAAATGTTCATTCAGGTGCCCTGTGAGTGCATAAAACGTGTGACCACAACTGTTTTTAATTGTTTGCATTTTTTGTTTTTCAGATGCTGTCAAAACGGTCTAGTCACAGTCTGGACTGTTCCACAGGCCATTGCTAACTTCTCAGAAGCCTGTTCCTCGGACTCGGAGGGGTGTTGGGAGAAAGAAGCAAATCTTAAATACATGGTGTTTTTTCCTAGTTTTTAAAAGAAACATCATATATTCTTATTATACATTTTGACTAATACTATAATGACCACGTATCTTTTGACATGCTTTCGATGTGGTTGTGTTGCAGTCGTCACAAAGTTCACCAGACGGCGCAAAGTGTATTTTCCAACTGAAGGGCCACATCACTCCAGTGAAAATGGTCGCCTTCAGTCCTGATGGTCTTGCTTTGGCCTCTGGAGGAGTTGGAGGCCTCATGAACGTCTGGTCTCTGAGAGTAAGAAAATATATGCTGGAGGTCAATTTGCAACCCCCGTTCTTAAATAAACTCTACAAATGCCAGTCACAAAGATGTACAGTGCATCTGGACAGTAATCGGAGGGCTTCACTTTTTTTTCACATTTTATGTTATAATACAACCTCATTCCAAAAATGTTTTCCTCAAAATCCTACATGCAAAACCCCATAATAACAATGACAAGAAATCACTTGTACATTATTATACAGTATTTAATTGAGCTCAGGTGCATCATGTTTTCCACTGATCTTTGTTGAGACGTTCCTACAGATTAATTATATAATTTACCACCTGTGGTAAATTCAGTTGATGAGGCATGATTCAGAAAGGAACAAACCAATCATTGAAGTCATGGACTTGTCTCGAGGCACAAATACATGGAAGGGTACAGAAGCGTTTCTGCTGCTTTGAACCTTCTAATGAGCACAGTGGCCTCCATCATTTGTAAATGGAAGAACTTCCGGTCCACAAGGACTCTTCGTAGAGCTGGCCGCCCATCTAAACTGAGCAATCGGGGAATCAGGGAGGTGACCAAAAACCCGATGGTCACTCTGTCAAGCTCTCCAGCCTTCTGTGGAGAAAACCCTCCAGAAAGACAACCCTGTGCAGCACTGTATGGTAGAGTGGCTAAACGGTAGCCACTCTTTAGTAAAAGGCACATAGCAGCCTGCCTGGAGTTTGCCAAAAGACACCTGAAAAACTCTCAGATCTTGACATATTGAAAAAAGCCTGTGAATACCTGCGTACATGTTATGTCAGAGTTGTTGTGGTTTTTATGTATTTGCAATTATTAAATTAAAAAAAAAATGTGGGGTGTTGTGTATAGAATTTTTAGGACAAAAATAAATTTATTCTGTTTTGGGATGACATAAGTGAGACGCTTTGATTACTTTCCGGATGTATTGTGTGTCAGAGATGGCAAGGTTTTTATCTTTTATATTTTTGTTGTGGGGGCATCGCTCGAATTATACATAATCTTGTTTGTGTGGAACATGTCATCTAAGGTTACATGTCATGAAGGAAGGACATTTGCAGTTGGCTATGTATGGACTCAAGTCCTTTTGTGTGCTTAACAGGATGGGTCAGTGGTTCAAACAGTTGTTGCTGGTTCGGGAGCCATTCAAAATATTGTGTGGATCCCAGATGTGGGTGTTGCTGTCTGCTCCAACAGATCAAAGGTAAAGCATGTCTCCCGTTTTATACTCTTCTGTGGTTGAAGTAATATTAAACCAAATGTTTATTTGGGGTGGAATCGGGCTTTTGGATTTGGAAGGTCACGGTTTAAGTCTCGCTGCATACAAATGTGAAAATAGCAACTACAGTAAATCCTGGACTACAAGCTAATCGCAGTGCTTAAAACGCAACGGCTGGTGAATCTTACATTAAAAAAAGCGAGATCTATCAATGTTAAACATTCAGTAATAGCGAAATTTTAAGTATTTGAACATTCACTCAATCGTGATAAAATAAAGAGGTTGGACTATTGTGAACACAGCCCTACCACCTGCTCCTCATTTCCACGGAGGTGTCCATTTATGCAGCGCGGTGCGTTTTGCCGGTGTTTCCCATTCATTCATGCCACTCTCGTATTTGTTTGTAAAGTAGTTCATCTATTGGTTGTTGGCTGTGTCACGTCACACAAAGACTGAAAGAGGAAAATAACAAAACTTGTTTGATATTGTCGTAAGGCAAAGACTAGGAAAGACTGACCAAAAACAGCAAAGATAACCATCTCACACTAAGCTATCTAGATGACGGGAATGCGCTGAGTCGCCAGGAAGATCTACTCAAGACTTTCAGTCTTTGGGTTGAAGCTGTGAAAATCTTGGTGTAAGCGACGCCATAGAAAAATATTCAACAAGGGTGAAAAAAAATGTGCGTCAATGACAACGGCCACCTTTTGGCGAGTGCACAATGACACGAAGCCTCGTAAAAAACTAAGCACCGATTGAAGCAGGTTTACATCCGTCGATCGGGGTGAATACAGCCATTCCGGAAGTATAGCATAGTCATCGACGGGAATTGACAGTTAATGGAAGTGCCCAGCTCTGGACCAGTGGTACAGTGGGGGCTGCAAAATGTTTGGTTTTTTTTGTTTTGTTTTCATGGGGCTGCATAAAAGTTGGATATGCTCCACATTAAGGCGGTTCCAGCCAGACTTCAATGAAAAGCACACTCGATCACCCAAGCACCCATTATTCCAGTGTTAAATGACTGATTAAATTAGCATGACTTCTCCATATTTAATCATCCTCCCTATGTGAGAACGATACTAGTCAGAAAAGAAACTTATTTGTTGGAGGCGATAATTACTAAATAGGCCAATAGCTGGCCAGCCAAAGCTCATGGCTAGCTAGCTGGTGTGACGCAAGTAGTGCCAACCTGGCCTATAGATCTATTAGATCATGTTAATGCATGTGCATCCAGCCCAGCAAATATTTTGGGGGGACCGTCTCGGCGGTTCAGTTATTGCACAAAATCTGTGATTCCCAGTTTTGCTATTCACGCTCTTTTGATGGTGAAAAAAGCTAATTTTGACTCACGAATTGTGATGTGATGCTTATTTTGATCTTTAGCCTTTCATTCAAACACCGCTTTGCATGGCTGTGTGATATGCTTCAAAGTGTAGTGCAACACAAAAATGTACAGTAGATTTTAAGTGAATATAATGATTTTTTTTTAAATCTAATATACATCTCTTCTGCTTTGTTTTACAATGTGTGTGTGTGTGTTTTTAGGACGTGTTGGTTGTAAATTGCTCGAAAGAATTCATAGGAAGCAACCTTGTTCTGGCCACTTGTCGCACAGCACTTAAGAAGCAGGGTGTTGTTGGCCTCAACATGGCGCCTTGCATGAGGGCCTTTCTAGAGAGACTACCTCTTATGTTGCAGGAGCAGTATGCATATGAGAAGGTATGGACATTTATTATCCTGACTGGTTATCTTAAGCATACATAAAGTTCATTATTGTTGTCTTCTGTCCTTTAGCCATACTGAGATAAGATTAGAAATTCAAATTAAAAAAATACATGTGGTGCCAGTCATTCACAGTCAGTCACTGAGGAACATTCAATTTCTTTAAACATTTACTATACATTGTCACCTCGCTTTTATGTATGTAGATTGATCAATTTCTATAATATAACATTTTTAGCTATCAGATGGTACACATGATGCTGCAGTTTTATTCATTGTGATGTTTTGTGAACTTGTAGCCTCATGTAGTATGTGGGGAGCAGCTGATCCACAGCCCCTACATGCAGTGCCTGGCCTCTCTGGCAGTGGGACTCCACCTGGACAAGCTGCTATGCTGCCCGCCGGTGCTGCCTTCTCTCCGACACTGCCCACCCGAGTCTGGCTCTGCCGTCTGGAGTGCCAGTGAGTGGGCCTGGCTGGACTGCTTCTCAACAACAGTCAAGGCAGCTGAGGCCCTGGCTCGAAGTGCAAGCTTTCCGGAGTCCTTTATTGTTCCTGACCTGGAACCCGTTCCCAAAGAGGAAATGGCTTTGCTCATGGTAAGGGGAGAAAATCACATTTTAAAATGTTATTTATGCTACGATATAATGAACAGTAATCTTGTTTTTGCTATGCCTTTTTACAGGACAACACTAAATGGATCTCTGGTATGGATGAACAAATCATGTCCTGGGCTACCTCTCGGCCTGAGGTAATTCAATTGTTGCCTGAAAATTGTTTATCATAAACAGCTTGTAATTATTCTGCTCGTGGTGATAGCACTTAGTTATTAAATTTTCACTAAATTTGTTGTTGCTTGTTTCCAGGACTGGCACCTTGGAGGGAAATGTGATGTGTATTTGTGGGGTGCTGGACGACATGGCCAATTGGCTGAAGCAGGCAGAAACATCTTGATACCGACCATTGCACCTTCTTTCTCACAGGCACAACAGGTATACATATGTATATGTCTGTTGATAAACACAACCCCACTATAATCATTTGGTCGCTAAGATGGTTTGGACTCATGGTCATAGTGTGTCGCAACATCAGCTTTGTTGAGGCCAGGTTGTTACGACTACGAGAAGGCAGTATCTCAGCAAGCTTAATTTTGTCTAAACCAGGCATGGGGAACATTTTGTGCTCATGGGCCACATTTGATTAAACAGATGGCCCTTTCATTTGTGTATGTAGTAGTCAAAACATACATGTAAAATCGAGCCATGTATCCCAAAAGACTGGGTGGGGTACACCCTGAACTGGTCGCCAACCAATTGCAAGGAACAAATCGATTGACAAACAATTTAAACTCGTGTTCACACGTACGGACAATTTAATCTACTATTACCATAACGTGCATGTTTTTTGTGTGTGTGTGTGTGTGTGAGAGGAAGCCCAAGTACCCAGAGAATGCCCATGCAAGCATGGCGAGAATGTGCTAGCAATGACAGATTCCAGATTCAATTCCTCGAACTCTATGGGGAGAGATTTGTCTCAAAATTATTCACACAAATATATCCGTGATTTTCACGTTTTTCAGATCCACAAATATTTCCACGATTTTCACCAGATCCGTGTGAATATCTTGAAAACTGTGTGAAGTTAATCTGAAAAACAAATGCACTTACCTGCTGATCCACAAATGCACCTTCAACAATTCACATGAAGAATTTCATAATCTGCCAATAAAACATGATAAATGCACATGCATTAAAAAAAATAGGTGTGAATTAGATATATATTTGAAGATCTGAAATAGCACGCATAAATCACAAATATATTGAGGATCTGAAATACGTCTGAAAAACAGATGCGTATATTTCTAGATCTGGAAAAACACTGAAAATCGTGCATGTATATTTGTGGAAATTTGGGGGGGGGGGGGCAAATCTTTCCCCATAGAACTTAGAACTGTGTGGGGTACTGTATGTGCTAACCAGTCTGCCATGGGCCTGTACATAATTAATTCCCATTTTGTAACTATGTAACTCATTTAATAATAAAGTTATTAAATAAAATACAGAAAATTCAAACATTACTTTTTTCTATTGTAGTTTTTATCTTGTTTAAAGGGATACTTGACTCGAGTCATTTTCAACAGTAGAAAGATAATATTTTGTCTATAGTTAATGTGATAACGTCATTATTTTTCATGAACAATGGACACCTTTAAAAACACATTTTACCCATTTCCTCAGCACAGGTGTTGTCATCTTAAGTTGACAACAAGTTTAATAGTTCATGAAAAATAATGAAGTTATCACATTAATTCTGGGCAAAATATTAACTTTTTACCTCTAAAAATGGCTTAATGAGTCAAATATCCCTTTAAATAAAATCAATTGACCAGTTATTTTAGTTAGATGAATAGAGTAAACTAAACAAATTAAAGTAGCACTAAGGAACTTTTCAACCTTAATAAAATATTTACATAACTCTTCTGAAGAAACAAGGACTTAAAACTAGTTGAATGGTACCTTTGCCATGGTCTGAGGGGATCTGTAAATTTTTTAATGGCACTAAGCAACTTTGAGGAGGATGGTAGGAAGTAGAACACTGCCACACAAAAAAAAATACAAATGTGCTGAATGCTTTATGGCATACGTCACTTCTCCCTATCCCCATTCGTTACTAAGACGGGATCAATGCACGATTACTGCTTTCCTGGCAGAAGCTGCAAGACAAGTGAAAAGTTTTGTCTGACGAGACAAAAAAAAAGACAACGGGAAGCTACCCAGATAAAAGGACAGTCAAGGGTCAATATTGGTGTGAGCTAAAAAACGACGCAATGCGCTTGTCCTCATGGGAAATGTGGTCTCCCTTCAGACATAACAATACCGCTTTTGTCCATATCGTCCCGTAATAATCAACATAAACTGAAAGTTCATTAGTGTTGCTTTAATACATTTTAAGTAAACAACTTTAGGAGAGAAAAAATGTCCAATGATTTCATGTCTCAGTGGGCCAGATTAAAGAACTGGGCTGGCGATACTTTGCCCAGTCGTGGTCTCAACCATTGAATCCAATGAATTCTGCTCAATGTTTTGTTTATACTGTATATTAGTGTGTTTACTGTTTTACAGAAAGTTAAATTGCTCTTTTTGTCCCATAATGTTATCAATCAATCAAATCTTTATTTGTATAGCACCTTTCAAAGTTTGAAAAGAAACACAAGGTGCTTCACATATAAAAAAAAAGTGAGTGAGTGAGTGTTTTTGTGTTTCATCCGAAAGAAGGGCTGACGGGTAGAAGCCATAGCTTATTAGTAACCCGTTCCCATAGATTCTTACTAAATGCATCAGTTATATACATTGATAATGATAGTCATTGATTCATATCGTTATCTATCAATCCTAGACTTGTGTCTGCACACTCCTCGCTCATTTCATCTTGCTTACAAAACACAACTAAAAACAAAGTACAGAAAGACACATCACAGAGTGAGTGAGAGAGTGAGTGTGAGAGAGAACACAACAAAGATCAAAAATAGATTCCCTCCCATCCCCTGTAGTCTGTGGACCTCTGGAATACCCTACACCAAAGTAGGTGCAGTTAAAAGATTGTTAAGTATATAGCATGGCTTCAAAGACAACATTGAAGTATAAAAACATCATTAAAACAATAAAATTAAATACAGAGATATACTAAAAAGACCATCCAAGTAAGTAAATAAAAACTGAGTACGAGAAAAGGGGTAAGATGTAGAAACTCTATAATAAATAAATGTAACAAATAACAGCAGGATATAACAACAAAATAGAAAAGAGTAAAATAAATGACAGTTAACAAATTTTAAACAAGTATTAAAGGCTAAAGAATATTAAATTAAGAATGGGTCATCTAAAAATAAATAAATAGAATGTTATAGGTAAAATGACAATTAAAAAAAGGCATACACATTAAAAAAAAAAAAAGTTTGTCTATTAAGAGCTAAATTAAAAAAGCGGGTCTTGAGTCTACTTTTAAAAATATCAACGTTCTCTGCGGGCCTGACGCTCTCCGGCAGGCTATTCCACCGACAAGGGCCATTTAATTGGAAAAACTCCTCGCCGTGGCTCTTGTTGACTTTGTTAAAAGGCCGAGAGGGTTGATATGGTAAAAGAAGATCTGAAAAGGGGGTCCAATACCATGAAGGGTTTTGTAAATTAATAAAATAACCTTAAAATGTTATGTACATAATATATAGGGGAAATCTTCACCTACTGTTTAGCAAATTCCTATTCAGTCAATGTGTCAGCATTTCTCCCCCTCCAGGTCGTGTGTGGACAGAACTGCACCTTTGTTATGCAACCTAATGGGACTGTGTTGGCTTGTGGAGAGGGCAGTTATGGCCGTCTGGGACAAGGCAACTCTGATGACCTGCATGTCCTCACCGTCATCTCAGCTCTTCAAGGTGGTGCGAAATCATCCGTTCTATATGTGCAAGTCCTCTGTTGGCCTTTTGCGACATTGTAGATCAAATTATAAATGACAAATGTCTGCAATTAGTGAAGATTATTTAAGAAGGGAAGTTTGTGGGGCTTATCGAGAAATTAAGTTTTTGTGTGACTACTTATTAGTTAGATTTTACCCCTCTGTGTCAATCTTTTGGTATTCATCAGGTTTTGTGGTGACTCAGTTGGTGACATCATGTGGTAGTGACGGCCACTCCATGGCGCTGACAGAGAGTGGTGAGGTGTTTAGCTGGGGCGATGGTGACTATGGTAAGCTGGGCCACGGAAACAGCGACCGCCAGCGCCGACCAAGACAGATTGAAGCACTTCAAGGAGAAGAGGTGGTGCAGGTCAGCGTGTAATAAAATTTGAAAATCACTTATGTATGTTCAGCAAAATTCCATGGTAATTTTTTATTCACTTTTTTAAATGTGCTGACTGAGTATCAGAGAGGACCATATTTTTTAGATCATTTGCAATCTCCCTCTGATTATTTACATTACGGTAACACCTATATAATAACCTTAATAATTAACTCGTAGCATCAAGTTCAGTCACCCACTGTGAATGCGTGGCTGACCAAGCTCTTCATGACTGACGCTGGCCATATTACCTCCCACATAACAGCCATCAATTTGCCCCCAACCCCCGCACACCATGTGAGGAGAATAATGAAATCTTAATTCGAGATGAAAAAGATGTTCAGGTCTCGAGCTTCACAGATCAACAAGGCCTACCATTAGGCAGTTTAGGCTAACTCAACTCATAATAACCTTTGCCAAACTTTATGCAACAAATAAATAGAATTACTAGCATTTTCCAACATTTATATTGCTCTGCAAACATGGGAGCTGCTCCTTTTGCTCATATTTTGCGTAGTTTCGGTGGACTTGGCGGTGCATGCAGTCACATTTGTTAGGAAAAAAAACAATTAAACCAAATGATTTTAACCGTAATACATAATTTCATGTAAAAAAAGACCCCCATAAGTCTGACATAATTCTGGCATATAAGTTTTTGATTCTATGCTTTTTTCCTTCTCCGTAGATGTCTTGTGGGTTCAAGCATTCAGCTGTGGTTACAGCTGATGGAAAGCTTTTCACTTTTGGCAACGGTGATTACGGCAGACTTGGTTTGGGAAACACTTCCAACAAGAAGCTGCCAGAGAAGGTCACGGCTCTAGAAGGATATCAAGTTGGCCAGGTCAGATTTACTGAAGGGAAAATTTATTTTGGTTTACTGCAGCCCATGAAACATCTTGTTCTCTCTTCAGGTTGCATGTGGTTTGAACCACACATTGGTCGTTTCTGCTGATGGAATGATGGTGTGGGCTTTTGGTGATGGGGACTATGGAAAACTGGGACTTGGAAATTCGACAGCCAAGTCTTCACCTCAGGTTAGGGCTGCTTGATTCATCTGAGCAGCACACTTGAGAGGGAAGCTTGTATTAATTTCTGATGTATTTGTGTACATTTTCAATCCCTAGAAGGTGGAAATGCTGTGTGGAATTGGCATCAAAAAAGTGGCTTGTGGAACACAGTTCTCTGTAGCTTTATCAAAAGATGGAAAAGTTTTCACATTTGGGAAAGGTATGTTTAAAATTCATTCATTTATAGACTTATTTTTGAATAGTTGCAGTGTAAAGTAAAATAACATTTTCGATATATTACTATAATGTATCTTAGTGTACAGCTATAAATACTTTTGAAGGCTGTCTATATTTTTATTTTTATTTTTATTTTTTTTAGACCGCCTAATCGGTTTGCCAGAAGCCCGGGCAAGGAACCACAACCGTCCCCAACAGGTGCCGGCTCTGTCAGGGATCCACATCCAGGATGTTGCTGCAGGAGCAGAGCACACTTTGGTGCTCTCCTCCACGGGGGACGTTTACACATGGGGCAGCAACTTAGAGGGCCAGGTAACCCTCTGTGAGAGTTTACGTGTGTCATTAAAAGCTTGTGTGAAACAAGCTTTCAATGGCGTCCACAATATTTATGAATAGCAGAAAATACATTACACTTGTACTATTTAATAGTGATAGGCCGATATGTTTTTTCAAAGCCGATACAGATACCAATTATTAGTAGTCAAGGAGACCGATAACCGATATTTCAAGCTGATATTCCTTTGTAGTAAAAGAAAAAATATTAGGTATCATAATTTTTTTTAATTACTTTACTTTTCATCTTAAACATATAAAGAATTGACAATTAAGTTTAAAAATAATAACAAAAATTGCAGAGAGCTTCCAGGGTCATCAGCATGTGTTAAACTAAATTAAAAACTAAGCCTAAAGATTGCTACTGTAAATAAAGTTTTTCAAAATGTTAACGTAATTTCTTAATTTTATTTTACTTATTTTTTGTTTAAAAATATGAAGTGTAGGGAGTTCCCAATGTCAGCATCATTTTTTATAAAGTAGAAATTTAAATAAATCTATAATTGAAAAGTTCCTTGTATGTCACTGAGCGACAAACTCATGCGACTGTAGCTAATTTGGGGTTTTCGTCAGGGTTCGTAAAAGGTTTCAAAAGATCTTCGCAGACAGTGAGAAATGGTCTGAATATGTTTTTGCGACAACTAAAAACTATTTGAACATCTTACAAATCCTAATGAAAATCCTAAATTTGCTACATTCACAAGCATTCAGCGCTCAGTGAGATACCAGCTTTATCGGCCATCAGATTTGTAAAAAAAAAAAAGCCGATGCCGATATTTGGCATTTTGACAAATACTGGCACCAGTAATGGGCCCGGCCGATAATCGGTCTATCTCTATTCTTTAAAATTTGTATATGTATAAAATATTGCAAATTGTATGTACTCTCCCTTTTGAACTTCAGCTGGGCCTGGGCCACACCAACCACGTAAGAGAACCAACCCTGGTGACAGTGCTGCAGAGCAAGGGCATCAACCAGATCACTGCTGGACGCTGCCATAGTGCAGCATGGACCGCTCCCTCTGTGCCACCCCGAGCACCAGGTAAACTACCACACAGTCTGACTTTCTTCAGGCATGAGTTAGCTAACCGAAAACCGAAGTATATCTTTTTGGTTTTTGCTCCCATTTTTCTTGAGCTGAACTTAAGATGTTAGAATTTCTGTATATGCCACAAAAGGCCCATTTCCCTCAAATAGTTTACAGCTGAAAACAATCATAGCAAAGTCTTTAAACTTCAACATGAAATGATGGCAAATCTCCGATCTAATGGACAAACTGCTGAATGGACTGACTGACCAGTCCAATTCTATCGTGCTGACTTTTGCTAGCTGACTTTGGGCGAGAGAGGTACGCCCTGGACTTGTCACCAACCAATCCATTTCCATTACTCTAAAGTTTTGTTATAAGCAGGGATGTACGTAAGTGGTGTGCATGTGAACTGAAAGGGAACTCGATTCAAGTGTGTCAATGTACATTTGTGTGCCTTTTTTTTTTTGGAGTGGAGCAGTAGACTGGACTGGAGTGGTGTTGTGTCGATCGAGAGCAATTCATTCAAATGACTGACATTTGAGTATTCGTACTAAATGCAAGCACTTTATGAACCGGATTTATTACTTTGTTCACGCAATTGCGCAAACTCTCCCGCAAACTCAGTGACAGTGGCAGAGTGTGTGGAGGCCGTCAACGAGGCCGTGAGCTCCCTTGGGCGTCTGTCTCGTTTGACAACGGCTGAGCACCACTGCCCTTGAGAATTGCACCAAATCACCTGTTGTGTGGTCCCATACTTATGAATCTTTGAGTTTGTCTAGTAATGTCAGTGAGTCAAGAAAAAAAAAAAAAGAGCGCCATGTAACAACCTCTGCTCCACCTTTGAGAACTGGACCAAAATAAGTGTAGACCAGTTCATACAAAACACTGTACTGTATATTTTTAATCAGAAAGGGACTATGGAAAGAAAGCGCTAAACTGTTATTTAAAATAGCTTAGTAAACTGATGGTGTATGTCACATGACCAAACCCAGAAAACAGGTGAGCCGTGCTTGGTTGTTCC